>NC_069501.1:1045332856-1045560934 GCF_027579735.1 Bombina bombina | reverse complement strand
ATGGCCTCTTCCAGGGCCTCAAACCAGAATGCCGCCGCAGCAGTGACAGGCGCAATGCATGCAAGGGGCTGTAAAATAAAACCTTGTTGAATAAACATTTTCTTAAGGTAACCCTCCAATTTTTTATCCATTGGATCTGAAAAAGCACAACTGTCCTCAACCGGGATAGTGGTACGCTTTGCTAAAGTAGAAACTGCTCCCTCCACCTTAGGGACCGTCTACCATAAGTCCCGTGTAGTGGCGTCTATTGGAAACATTTTTCTAAATATAGGAGGTGGGGAAAAGGGCACACCGGGTCTATCCCACTCCTTGCTAATAATTTATGTAAGCTTTTTAGGTATAGGAAAAACATCAGTACACACCGGCACCGCATAGTATTTATCCAGCCTACACAATTTCTCTGGTACTGCAACTGTGTTACAGTCATTCAGAGCAGCTAATACCTCCCCAAGCAATACACGGAGGTTCTCAAGCTTAAATTTAAAATTAGAAATCTCTGAATCAGGTTTCCCCGAATCAGAGATGTCACCCACAGACTGAAGCTCTCCGTCCTTATGTTCTGCATATTGTGACGCAGTATCAGACATGGCTCTTACAGCATTTGCGCGCTCTGTATCTCTTCTAACCCCAGAGCTATCGCGCTTGCCTCTTAATTCAGGCAATCTGGATAATACCTCTGACAGGGTATTATTCATGATTGCAGCCATGTCCTGCAAAGTAATCGCTATGGGCGTTAATGTTATTGGCGCCATACTAGCGTGCGTCCCCTGAGCGGGAGGCGAAAGGTCTGACACGTGGGGGGAGTTAGTCGGCATAACTTCCCCCTCGACAGAACCCTCTGGTGACAATTCTTTTATAGATAAAGACTGATCTTTACTGTTTAAGGTGAAATCAATACATTTAGTACACATTCTCCTATGGGGCTCCACCATGGCTTTCAAACATAATGAACAAGTAGTTTCCTCTGAGTCAGACATGTTTAAACAGACTAGCAATGAGACTAGCAAGCTTGGAAAACACTTTAAACAAGTTTACAAGCAATATAAAAAACGCTACTGCGCCTTTAAGAAACACAAATTTTGTCAAAATTTGAAATAACAGTGAAAAAAGGCAGTTACACTAACGAAATTTTTACAGTGTATGTAACAAGCTAGCAGAGCATTGCACCCACTTGCAAATGGATGATTAACCCCTTAATACCAAAAACGGATTAATAAATGACAAAAACGTTTTTTAAACAGTCACAACTGCCACAGCTCTACTGTGGCTTTTTACCTCCGTCAAATACGACTTTGAAGCCTTTTGAGATGTCCTGGATCATGCAGGAAGAAGCTGGATGTCTGTGTCTGTAATTTTTGCTGCGCAAAAAAGCGCTAAAATAGGCCCCTCCCACTCATATTACAACAGTGTAGAGCCTCAGGAAACTGTTTCTAGGCAAAATTCAAGCCAGCCATGTGGAAAAAAACTAGGCCCCAATAAGTTTGATCACCAAACATATATAAACGATTAAACATGCCAGCAAACGTTTTATATTACATTTTTTTTTTTTTTAAATATTTTTTTATTTGAGAAATTTCACAAATAACAGAAACATCAAACACATGCAATATCTTCGGCAATACAGGGCTAACAGATGTGATAACCAGTACAAAATCAATGGTCTCAAAACAAATGAATCTAAATGGTTGCAAGACAATTCAAACTTTTCTCAAGTTTTATAATAGGCTGTCATAAGTATAGCATAAATTAAATGGTCCCCTTTGTGCCATATACATAGTAAATTGGGAAATCTATACCGATAAATTTAGGGCCGGGGGGAGTTAGCCTTAAAGTTTTATGGGGGGGGGGATGCAGCGGGCAAGAGCCGCTCAAAGTATAATTAGGGGGGGGGGGAATGGAGGGCGGAGTCAGTTTAGAATGTCAAATTGATAAATACAATGGAATTTCTGAGCCGTCTAGTACACTACCAATGGAGTCAGCCTCCATTTGTGCTATGTTTATGTTGAATTCTGGGCCAGGATACAAATGTAAAAATCAGAGAAGATTCATGATGCTCTATACTACGTGCAGGGCTGAGCTATGTTACTTTCAAAAGCAGCTATTGGCCAATAGCATATAACTATTATTCTTGGGCATAGAAACAGTGAATAAGCGTTATACCAAATGAGGCCCCACGTATCTGGAGCTAACTGTTTTGAGAGGAGAGGTGTAGAATCGCTATGGGTGTATTCAGGGAGGACAATCATACCAACCTGCTTCACAAGTAACATCAATACCCCCTATGGACCAGCACAGGGAGAGATATCTTGACTGTAAATATAATGTGGTCATCCCTTGGTGAAAGAGCTCGGGAAGTATTAGGGTTAGTATCGTTATAGTTAGTATGGAAGTAGGAGTCATTTGGAGAATAAGCCTTCTGCTACTACTATGGTTGCTGCGTGTGGGAGGTAATACCACAATACACTAAGCTATACTGTGAGGTACATAGCATATTAAGGTCTCACTATTCTAGGGCACCTATTTATATTCTGGCTCATATACACTGGTTATTAGGGAGAGTAAGACAACTATAATAATAAAAGTATAAGGCTCTGTCATCTAACCAATTAACATTTAGAAACTGCTTCTCAAATATTGATACCCCTAATAGACCCACCTCACAATAAAGTTATATACTTCTCATAGGTATAACATGACCCTATAAACCGTTATGGGAACCAAGAATATCAAGTACATAAATTGTATATAATAATGAGCTAGCTAAAACACATCATTATGGTCTAACTAATAGTAGCACATATATAGGTATGCGGAAGGAGTTGACTGTACACAGTATTCTAGTAGCGATGCAGTGCTCTGATACATAAAATTACCATAAAACAGGATAGCATTACACCAAGTAGTAGGTCTAAATAGAGATAACATACAAAAGTAACCACAGTGAATGAGATGACATGCCTGATAAAGAAATTAACTTTGTGATGTTCCTCCCTCATCTGGTAGCAGGTTGCATGAACTAAAAACTACAGTATCTGCTAGTTTATAGATGTCAGTTCTGAGCTCTAACAGTCTAATTATAATAGGGATCTATGAACCAACCAACTCCCTCTCCCATAAAAAGCAGCTTCAGAAATTCCTACATGAATGCTAGTATTATATCCTGTCAGGGCCTAAGTATGTGGTAGACTGAAAAGGAGCTGTCATAAACACAATAACATTTCAACCAAAACATCAAAGTCTAATATATATCACGCTATATTACAACAGTAATCGTGACTACAATTTGTTATGTATAGAGAGAGCTGTTCCATGCAAATATCTGTCCCTGGAGCTGTAAACCAGTTAATAGACTGTATATACATATGTTCTTGCATCAAACCCAGGGGTCTTCATCAGTATATGTCTGCCAGAAGGGATCCATATACATGCAGACTTCATATGTATGCGTGCATGTGCAGTCAACAACAGTAGAAACATTACCCAATTCCAGATCGGATGGCAATAAACCTCCAACCAACAAAACAGGGGCCACGGAAAGGATAATGGCGCTGATAGCGCGGCTTCACCCGGATCGGAACTACCGCAACATTAGAGGAGAGATGAGCCAGGGTTTTGAAGGAGACGCTCAGTCTAGGTTTCCCTGCAAAGGTATTAGAAGTGGAAGTCCCCGTTAGCTTGCAGGATCGGTCCGCATCTCTCAGCAGTGTCTGGTGTCTACTCACTCCAAGGTAGAATGATGCTGAGCTAATGTCCGTAGCAGTGGACTCCATTGTTAGCACATGGTGATCTGTTAGGAGCATTCCTTCCTCGTGGAGTAGGGATTCCTCAATAATCTCCCATGTAGTAGCCGCAAAGTTGGCTGTGTCTGTAGCCGCTGTAGATTCTGTGTTAGCAGACTCTAACCCTTTCAAAATGGTATCTCCTTTAACTTCAGTTCTGCAGGTCAGCATTAGATCCTCAAAGTTATGCTGCATCGATTCTCCCATTCGATCCAGTGACACCTGTAGTTGAAGGTAAAAGTCCTCCATATTTTATGGTGTGGCAGGAGGTTCCGTATATATAGCAACTCAATTATATAGGGCCCAAGATCACAGCAACTATGTGTAGGGTCTCACCCTCAATATCTCAGACAACTGTCATCTCTTGCGAGAGCTAACTGTTACACTCCGCCATATGTGCAACCTAATGAGTAAGTTGTAACTCCGGCTAAGTAGGAGAAAGGCAGCCATGTGGAGTTGTTGCTTTCTAGCATCTTTGTTGTGGATATCTTGGTCAGATGATGGTTTTCTTAGGACTCACGTCCATCAGTGTAAAGCTTAGGCTTTCTGGTGTCGGTTAGTATTATCCAAGGGCTGAAATCATGCTAGAATAACTCATGGTTATAATCATTAAGCTTTGCAACCACGGAGCACTAAGTTTCAGCGGCCATGTTGGTCAACGGCCGGCTCCGCCCCCTTATATTACATTTTTATAAGAGTATGTATCTCTATTAATAAGCCTGATACCAGTCGCTATCACTGCATTTAAGGCTTTACTTACATTAATCCGGTATCAGCAGTATTTTCTAGCAAATTCCATCCCTAGAAAAATATAACTGCACATACCTTATTGCAGGAAAACCTGCACGCCATTCCCCCTCTGAAGTCACCTCACTCCTCAGAATATGTGAGAACAGCCATGGATCTTAGTTACTTCTGCTAAGATCATAGAAAACGCAGGCAGATTCTTCTTCTAAATACTGCCTGAGATAAACAGTACACTCCGGTACCATTTAAAAATAACAAACTTTTGATTGTAGAAATAAACTAAGTATAAAACACCACACTCCTCTCACAACCTCCATCTTTGTTGAGAGTTGCAAGAGAATGACTGGATATGGCAGTGAGGGGAGGAGCTATATAGCAGCTCTGCTGTGGGTGATCCTCTTGCAACTTCCTGTTGGGAAGGAGAATATCCCACAAGTAATGGATGATCCGTGGACTGGATACACTTAACAAGAGAAATAGGGGCCAATCTGGAGAAGTCCTGTAGACGGGAATGTGAGGTGGTAACAAGAGAGGAGGTCATAAGTAGAGCAAAGAGGGGGCGGGGAGAGCATCTGAAGACAGGTTCTGAGTTATAAGGGGGAGCAGTGCCATTGAGGGACTTTAATGCCATAGTCAGAATTGTATTTTTAATTTTAGAGGCTAGAGGAACCCAGTGAAGGGATTGGCAGATAGGTGCAAACAAAGAGTGACGTGTAAGGAAGATCAGCTTGGCAGAGGCATTCATTATGGATTGTAAAGAAAATAGACAGCAGCTAGGGAGATCAGAGAAGATGGAGTTGCAATAGTTATGGTGAGAAATGATGAGAGAGGAATAAAATCTTAGTTGTGAGGAAGTAAATGTTTTGTAAGGTGGAAACATCAGAAGTTGGCTAAAGACTGGATGTGAGGAGTGAAAGAAAGATCTGAGTCAAGTGTGACCCAAGACATTGGGTATGCAAGGTTGGGGTAATGATGTTATTATCAACAGTAATAGAAAGATGGGGAGGGGTGGAGATTTTGGAAGAAGGGGAGAAAATACAGAGATCAGTTTTGGAGAGATTTAGCTTAAAGGGACATGAAACCCACATTTTTTCTTTCATGATTTAGAAAGAGAATGCAATTTTAAACATCTTTCTGATTTACTTCTATTATCTCCTTTGCTTTATTCTCTTGATATTCTTTGCTGAAAAGCATATCTAGCTATGCTCAGTAGCTGCTGATTGGTTACTGCACATAGAAGCCTCGTGTGATTGGCTCACTTATGTGCATTGCTTTTTATTTAACTAAGGATATCTAAAAAATTAAGCAAAATAAATAATAGAAGTAAATTGTAATGTTGTTTAAATTTGTATTCTCTTTCTGAATCATGAAAGAAAGATTTTGGGTTTAGTGGCCCTTTAAGGTAGTGAGAGGACATCCAAGATGAAATATGAGAAAGACAGTTAGTGACACTAGTTAGCAAGGAAGGGGATAGATGTGGTGCAGATTTGGGTGTCATCAGCATATAAATGATATTGAAACATGTACGACTTTATTAAGGAACCTAATGAAGACATATAGATTGAGAAGAGAGGGGGGTCAAGGACAGAGCCTTATGGTGCCCCAACAGAAAGTGAAAGAGTGGTAAAGGGGAAGAGGATGCACCAGAGAAGGCTATATTAAAGGTAGAGATAGACAGGCAGGAGGAGTATTAAAGATGGGCCGTGTCGCAAATACTGAAGGTTTGGGGGGTTTGGAGCAAAAGCGGATGGTCAACAGTATCAAACGCTGCAGACAGATCGAGAAGGATTAACATAGAAAAGTGGCTTTTCATTTTTGCTGTAAGTAGGTCATTAGTAACCTTAACTATTGCTGTCTCTGTGGAGTGTTGGGGTGAAATCCAGATTGCAGTGGGTCGAGGGGAAATGTGATAAACGTGTATATACTAGCTTTTACAGAAGCTTAGGGCAGTAGCTAAATGGGGAGCTTGGATCGAGGGAAGATGTTTTGAGTCTAGGTGTAACAAGTGCAGGTTAAAGAGATGACGGAAATATACCAGTGCTGAGATAGAGGTTGAAAATGTGTGTGAGGTTAGGAGTAAGTGAAGAAAAGAGGGAGTGGAATAGCTGTGAGGGGATGGGATTAAGGGGACAGGTAGTGAGGAGAAATGGTATTAAAAGGGCAGACAGTTCTTCAGTAACAAGGGCAAAAGAGCTGAATTTGTGGCTTTGTGGGTTTTGAATGATTAAGAACAGTTGGGGGGGTTGGAAACTGTTACTATGTTAAGAGATGATTTTGTTTTAGATGGAATCAGTTTTGTTGTTGAAGGGGCTTCCAAAATCTTGTACTGAGAGAGAAGTGGTAATAGGAGGTGATGGCGGGTGGAGAAGGGCACTGAAAGTGCAGAACAGACATTTGAGTTTGAAGAATGAGTAGAGATAAGAGTAGAGAAGTAATCTTGTTTAAAGAGGTTAAGGGCAGAAAATTAGTTCAAGATGAACTTGTAGTGAAGAATGTCAGCTGATTTTCTCCAGTGTCGCTCAGCAGTGCGGGAACATCTGCGTAGGTAACGTGTCAGAGTATGCCAGGGCATGACTTCCGAGTTATGGTAGAAGGGGCCAAATTGTCAAGGACATATGTGAGAGTGGAGATGTAGTGACAGATAGATTGGTCAGGGCAGGAAAAGGAGGAGATGGAAGGGAGCAGAGGTTTGAGGGAGTTTGAGAGATGTTGCTGATCTAGTGACGTAACGCTTCTGTAGAGTTTGGTGTGAGAGTTAGATGAAGGGGAAGTTGGTTGGTTTCACCTTAATTGTCAGCTCTTGTTAAAGGGACACTGAACCCAATTTTTTTCTTTCATGATTCAGGTAGAAATAGCAATGCACATAGGTGAGCCAATCACATGAGGAATCTATGTGTAACCACTAATCAGCAGCTACTAAGCCTATCTAGATATACTTTTCAGCAAAGGATATCAAGAGAATAAGGCAAATGAGCTAATAGAAGTAAATTAGAACGTTGTTTAGAATTGTATGCTCTTTCTAAACCATGAAATAAAAATGTTGGGTTTTATGTCCCTTTAAGTGCACCTATACATATTGTACACATTTTATAACAGACCTTTCTAGTGATACCCCATGGGTATATAAAATAGAAATAAATAGGAATTTAGTACTGAAAAATGAGGAAAAAATGAAAACAACAACAACATTGTTTTTGCAGTTTTCTTTATAACCATTTCTATAAAACTAGTGTAGCTAAAGAAAAATACCACCAAATAGATTTGCTATGTTGTCCTGATTTTAAGAATATCCCAAGCAAGTATAGGCCAAATACTATAAAGATGGAATTATTGGTTTAATGCAAAAATTTGCTATGCTTGGACTGTAAGCTAAATAGCGGTTCTCCAATTCAAAAATGTGACACAAGAGTATATATTTGTAGAATTTAGACACCCCAGGGTATTTATCTAGAGGTATTGTAACAAATTATCTTTAACTCTTTTATCACCAAGGGCAAAACATAAAATTTAGGAGTAAAAAAACACAACCCCCCCCCCCCCCCACTTTATTAAACTAAAATGATAAAAAATAAACTTTATTAAAATAAAGGTAAGTTTAGGAGTGTGCATATATCTGCAGTGCTATAACGCAGCAGTTTAGGAACAATGTTATACATTAGCAAGAGCACTAGATGGCAGCACTATTGTGCTGCTACCTATTTAGATATCTCTTCAACAAAGAATAACAAGAGAACAAAATAAATTTAATACTAGAAGTAAATTTGAAACTATAAAATTGTATTACCTATCTGAATTATGAAAAAAAAATTGAGTTTCATGTCCCTTTGACATAAAAAAAAACCAGGCATGCACATATACGGTATATAACATTTGTAATTTTTATTTTTCTATGTTTGTAGTGGTAGCCTTAATGAATCTGGCCCATTGAGGACATATAGGGAGATATGCCACATATGTAGACCTACAGTGGTACAATAACTCACATCAAATAGCCTATTGGGACAGCTAGTAAGTCACAAACTTACTAGCACCATACTTAAAATGGTCCCTACTCTCAAGCTAACTAGACTTCCTGTGATTTTCTCCACAAGTGTACTAGGATGCAGAATGTTGCCAGTGGTCCTATTCCTACACAACTCCCAGTTACAACCACTAGATACATAATCTCCTATCTACATAATAATTGGTTATTGTTATGTATTGTTATGTATTTATATTTCTAGCCCTAAATAATCTTTCTAGTAAGTTGTCTGATAGAACTATACAAATTCTTTGGTCTTACCAGTATTTTACTGTCTCTTATTTTCTCACAGACATGTTCAGATCCTAAGACAAAGCCTCCTTTCTTCACTGAGAAGTCTATGGAATCATCTCTGAAATATATTAACAAGAAGTTCCCAAATATTGATGTCAGGAGCAGTACGGTAAATTTATCAAACTCATTATCGAGAATATGCATTACCAGGGGCGTAACTACAGAGGTCACAGAGTTTCAATTGAAAATGGGTCCACCCATTACCTTTGTAATATTGAGGCATGGTATTTAAGATGGCCACCACTGAGTTGTTAGCTCTACTGAAAAATCTGTCACCATACTTGTACAGTATATGAATATCCTCTGGGGTAGATTTACCAGAATAGAAGGATGACTCAGTTACAGAGAAGCAGCTTCTCTTTCTCTCTATGGCTGCCAACTTAGCTTCCGCTTATTGCAGTCAGACAGAAAGGGAGATGCTGAAACTGGGAGCCCAATCACAGCTTCTTCCCTTGGGCCCATTGAGTCCTAGTTACACCCCTGTGCATTACTGTAAGAAATAAGTGACACCTAGATTACGAGTTTTGTGTTGCGGCTTTTAACGCTGAAAAAAAGGCAATTTCAGCGTAAAAGCAGGAACGCACTATTGGAAGTCATGTCGGTATAGCTTTACCGCAAGCATTTTAGCCTGTAACGCAAAGTCAATCCGCAGTCAAAAAAATTATGTTTTTGCGTGGGATTTCCATAGCGCCGGTATTACAGGATTTGCGGTGAGGCTAAAATGCTTGCGTTACAGCCTATACCGACACAATCCATACCGCCATCTGAGAGCAGTAGTTATGGATTTTGTGTAACAAAAATGTTTCACAAAACGTATAACTAAAGTGTTACAAAGTACACTAACACCCATAAACTACCTATTAACCCCTAAACCGCCACCCTCCCACATCGCAAACACTATATTAAACCTATTAACCCCTACCTAATCTGCTGCCCACCCACATCGCGACTATTAAATAAACCTATTAACCCCTAATCTGCTGCCCACCCACATCGCCAACACTATTTTAATATATTAACCCCTATTCTCCCGCCCCCGACATCGCCGCCACTAAATAAAGTTATTAACCCCTAAACCTCCGGCCTCCCACATCTCCGCCACTAAATAAACCTATTAATGCCTAAACCACTGGCCCCCACATCGCAAAACACTAAATGAAACTATTAACCCCTAAACTTAACACCCCCTAACTTTAAATTAAAATTACAATATAACTCTATTTAAATAAATAAAAACTTACCTGTGAAATAAATCTAAACCTAACATTAAACTATAAATTAACCTAACATAACTGATCTAATAAAATAAAAAATACTCCAAATTACAAATTTAAAAAAACCTAACACTACAAAAAAAATAAAAAAAATCGAAATTACAATAAAAAAAATTCTACGAAAAATTTTAATCTAAGTTTACCAAAAATAATTAACACTAAAATCACGAAAAATAAAAAACACTAAGATTACAAAAAAATAAACAAAATAATCAAAAATAAAAACAATTACACCTAATCTAATAGCCCTATAAAAAACATAATTTATGCTTACCTGATAAATTTATTTCTCTTGTAGTGTATCCAGTCCACGGATCATCCATTACTTATGGGATATTAACTCCTCCCCAACAGGAAGTGCAAGAGGATTCACCCAGCAGAGCTGCTACATAGCTCCTCCCCTAACTGCCATTACCAGTCATTCGACCGAAAACATGCAGAGAAAGGAAAACCATAGGGTGCAGTGGTGACTGTAGTTTAATGGAAAAATTACCTGCCTTAAAGTGACAGGGCGGGCCGTGGACTGGATACACTACAAGAGAAATAAATTTATCAGGTAAGCATAAATTATGTTTTCTCTTGTTAAGTGTATCCAGTCCACGGATCATCCATTACTTATGGGATACCAATACCAAAGCTAAAGTACACGGATGACGGGAGGGACAGGCAGGCTCTTTATACGGAAGGAACCACTGCCTGAAGAACCTTTCTCCCAAAAACAGCCTCCGAAGAAGCAAAAGTGTCAAATTTGTAAAATTTGGAAAAAGTATGAAGAGAAGACCAAGTTGCAGCCTTGCAAATCTGTTCAACAGAAGCCTCATTCTTAAAGGCCCAAGTGGAAGCCACAGCTCTAGTAGAATGTGCTGTAATTCTTTCAGGAGGCTGCTGTCCAGCAGTCTCATAGGCTAACCGTATTATGCTACGAAGCCAAAAGGAGAGAGAGGTAGCCGAAGCTTTTTGACCTCTCCTCTGACCAGAATAAACGACAAACAGGGAAGACGTTTGTCGAAAATCCTTAGTTGCCTGTAGATAAAATTTCAGGGCACGGACTACATCTAGATTGTGTAGCAGACGTTCCTTTTTCGAAGAAGGATTAGGACACAAAGATGGAACCACAATCTCTTGATTGATATTCCTGTTAGTGACCACCTTAGGTAGGAACCCAGGTTTAGTACGCAGAACTACCTTGTCTGAATGAAAAATCAGATAAGGAGAATCACAATGTAAGGCAGATAACGCAGAGACTCTTCGAGCCGAGGAAATCGCCATTAAAAACAGAACTTTCCAAGATAACAACTTGATATCAATGGAATGAAGGGGTTCAAACGGAACCCCCTGTAAAACATTAAGAACTAAGTTCAAACTCCATGGTGGAGCAACAGTTTTAAACACAGGCTTGATCCTAGCTAAAGCCTGACAAAAAGCTTGAACGTCCGGAACTTCTGACAGACGTTTGTGTAAAAGAATGGACAGAGCTGAAATCTGTCCCTTTAAGGAACTAGCGGATAAACCCTTTTCTAAACCTTCTTGTAGAAAAGACAATATCCTCGGAATCCTAACCTTACTCCATGAGTAACTCTTGGATTCGCACCAATATAAGTATTTGCGCCATATCTTATGGTAAATCTTTCTGGTAACAGGCTTCCTAGCCTGTATTAAGGTATCAATAACTGACTCAGAAAAACCACGTTTTGATAAAATCAAGCGTTCAATTTCCAAGCAGTCAGCTTCAGAGAAATTAGATTTTGATGTTTGAAGGGACCCTGGATCAGAAGGTCCTGTTTCAGAGGTAGCGACCAAGGTGGACAGGATGACATGTCCACTAGATCTGCATACCAAGTCCTGCGTGGCCATGCAGGCGCTATTAGAATCACTGATGCTCTCTCCTGTTTGATTCTGGCAATCAATCGAGGAAGCATCGGGAAGGGTGGAAACACATAAGCCATCCCGAAGGTCCAAGGTGCTGTCAAAGCATCTATCAGAACCGCTCCCGGATCCCTGGATCTGGACCCGTAACGAGGAAGCTTGGCGTTCTGTCGAGACGCCATGAGATCTATCTCTGGTTTGCCCCAACGTCGAAGTATTTGGGCAAAGACCTCCGGATGAAGTTCCCACTCCCCCGGATGAAAAGTCTGACGACTTAAGAAATCCGCCTCCCAGTTCTCCACTCCCGGGATGTGGATTGCTGACAGGTGGCAAGAGTGAGACTCTGCCCAGCGAATTATCTTTGATACTTCCATCATTGCTAGGGAGCTTCTTGTCCCTCCCTGATGGTTGATGTAAGCTACAGTCGTGATGTTGTCCGACTGAAACCTGATGAACCCCCGAGTTGTTAACTGGGGCCAAGCCAGAAGGGCATTGAGAACTGCTCTCAATTCCAGAATGTTTATTGGTAGGAGACTCTCCTCCTGATTCCATTGTCCCTGAGCCTTCAGAGAATTCCAGACAGCGCCCCAACCTAGTAGGCTGGCGTCTGTTGTTACAATTGTCCAGTCCGGCCTGCTGAATGGCATCCCCCTGGACAGATGTGGCCGAGAAAGCCACCATAGAAGAGAATTTCTGGTCTCTTGATCCAGATTCAGAGTAGGGGACAAGTCTGAGTAATCCCCATTCCACTGACTTAGCATGCACAATTGCAGCGGTCTGAGATGTAGGCGTGCAAAGGGTACTATGTCCATTGCTGCTACCATTAAGCCGATCACCTCCATGCATTGAGCTACTGACAGGTGTTGAATGGAATGAAGGACACGGCATGCATTTTGAAGCTTTGTTAACCTGTCTTCTGTCAAGTAAATCTTCATTTCTACAGAATCTATAAGAGTCCCCAAGAAGGGAACTCTTGTGAGTGGAAAGAGAGAACTCTTCTTTTCGTTCACCTTCCATCCATGCGACCTTAGAAATGCCAGTACTAACTCTGTATGAGACTTGGCAGTTTGAAAGCTTGAAGCTTGTATCAGAATGTCGTCTAGGTACGGAGCTACCGCAATTCCTCGCGGTCTTAGTACCGCCAGAAGAGCACCCAGAACCTTTGTGAAGATTCTCGGAGCCGTAGCCAATCCGAATGGAAGAGCTACAAACTGGTAATGCCTGTCTAGAAAGGCAAACCTTAGATACCGGTAATGATCTTTGTGAATCGGTATGTGAAGGTAAGCATCCTTTAAATCCACTGTGGTCATGTACTGACCCTTTTGGATCATGAGTAAAATTGTCCGAATAGTTTCCATTTTGAACAATGGAACTCTTAGGAATTTGTTTAGGATCTTTAAATCCAAGATTGGCCTGAAAGTTCCCTCTTTTTTGGGAACCACAAACAGATTTGAGTAAAACCCTTGTCCTTGTTCCGACCGCGGAACCGGATGGATCACTCCCATTAATAAAAGATCTTGTACGCAGCGTAGAAACGCCTCTTTCTTTATTTGGTTTGTTGACAACCTTGACAGATGAAATCTCCCTCTTGGGGGAGAGAATTTGAAGTCTAGAAGGTATCCCTGAGATATGATCTCTAACGCCCAGGGATCCTGGACATCTCTTGCCCAAGCCTGGGCGAAGAGAGAAAGTCTGCCCCCCACTAGATCCGTTCCCGGATCGGGGGCCCTCGATTCATGCTGTCTTAGGGGCAGCAGCAGGTTTCCTGGCCTGCTTGCCCTTGTTCCAGGACTGGTTAGGTCTCCAGCCTTGTCTGTAGCGAGCAACAGCTCCTTCCTGTTTTGGTGCAGAGGAAGTTGATGCTGCTCCTGCTTTGAAATTACGAAAGGAACGAAAATTAGACTGTCTAGCCTTAGGTTTGGCTCTGTCTTGAGGCAGGGCATGGCCTTTACCTCCTGTAATGTCAGCGATAATTTCTTTCAACCCGGGCCCGAATAAGGTCTGCCCTTTGAAAGGTATATTAAGCAATTTAGATTTAGAAGTAACAGTGCTCTGCGTGCCTGAATGGCGAATCCGGAATTCTTAGCCGTAAGTTTAGTTAAATGTACTACGGCATCTGAAATAAATGAGTTAGCTAACTTAAGGGCTTTAAGCTTGTGTGTAATCTCATCTAATGGAGCTGATTCAAGTGTCTCTTCCAGAGACTCAAACCAAAATGCTGCTGCAGCCGTGACAGGCGCAATGCATGCAAGAGTTTGCAATATAAAACCTTGTTGAACAAACATTTTCTTAAGGTAACCCTCTAACTTTTTATCCATTGGATCTGAAAAGGCACAGCTATCCTTCACCGGGATAGTGGTACGCTTAGCTAAAGTAGAAACTGCTCCCTCCACCTTAGGGACCGTTTGCCATAAGTCCCGTGTGGTGGCGTCTATTGGAAACATCTTTCTAAATATCGGAGGGGGTGAGAACGGCACACCGGGTCTATCCCACTCCTTAGTAACAATTTCAGTAAGTCTCTTAGGTATAGGAAAAACGTCAGTACTCGCCGGTACCGCAAAATATTTATCCAACCTACACATTTTCTCTGGTATTGCAACTGTGTTACAATCATTCAGAGCCGCTAACACCTCCCCTAGTAATACACAGAGGTTTTCCAGCTTAAATTTAAAATTTGAAATATCTGAATCCAGTTTGTTTGGATCAGAACTGTCACCCGCAGAATGAAGCTCTCCGTCCTCATGTTCTGCAAATTGTGACGCAGTGTCTGACATGGCCCTAATATTATCAGCGCACTCTGTTCTCACCCCAGAGTGATCACGCTTACCTCTTAGTTCTGGTAATTTAGCCAAAACTTCAGTCATAACAGTAGCCATATCCTGTAATGTGATTTGTAATGGCCGCCCAGATGTACTCGGCGCTACAATATCACGCACCTCCCGAGCGGGAGATGCAGGTACTGACACGTGAGGCGAGTTAGTCGGCATAACTCTCCCCTCGTTGTTTGGTGAAATATGTTCAATTTGTACAGATTGACTTTTATTTAAAGTAGCATCAATACAGTTAGTACATAAATTTCTATTGGGCTCCACTTTGGCTTTAGCACATATAGCACAGATATCTTCCTCTGAATCAGACATGTTTAACACACTAGCAAATAAACTAGCAACTTGGAAATACTTTTCAAGTAATTTACTATAATATGAAAACGTACTGTGCCTATAAGAAGCACAGAAAAAGTTATGACAGTTGAAAATTAATAAACTGAAAAGTTATAGCATCAAATCTTTGTAAAAAACACAATTTTAGCAAAGGATTGCTCCCATTAGCAAAGGATAACTAACCCTGATAGCAGAAAAAAAATACAGAAATAAACGTTTTTTTATCACAGTCAACTACAATCTCACAGCTCTGCTGTGAGTAATTACCTCCCTCAAAACAAGTTTTGAAGACCCCTGAGTTCTGTAGAGATGAACCGGATCATGCAGGGAAGACAATAAACTTCTGACTGAATTTTTTGATGCGTAGCAAAAGCACCAAAAAAGGCCCCTCCCCCTCACACATAACAGTGAGAGAGATCAGTAAACTGTCATAAATTAAATAAAACGACTGCCAAGTGGAAAAAAATAGTGCCCAAAACATTTTGTCACCCAGTACCTCAGAAAATTAAACGATTTTACATGCCAGCAAAAAACGTTTAACATTAATAAATTGAGTGTTATTAAAAAGCCTGTTGCTAGTCCCTGCAAATTAGGCTAAAGTTTTATGCATACAGTATAATTCCAGTGAAGTGCCATTCCCCAGAATACTGAAGTGTAAAATATACATACATGACAGCCTGATACCAGTTGCTGCTACTGCATTTAAGGCTGAGTTTACATTATATCGGTATGGCAGAATTTTCTCATCAATTCCATTGTCAGAAAATAATAAGCTGCTACATACCTCTTTGCAGATTAATCTGCCCGCTGTCCCCTGATCTGAAGTTTACCTCTCCTCAGATGGCCGAGAATGAGCAATATCATCTTAACTACTCCGGCTAAAATCATAGAAAAACTCAGGTAGATTCTTCTTCAAATTCTACCAGAGAAGGAATAACACACTCCGGTGCTATTATAAAATAACAAACTTTTGATTGAAGGTATGAAACTAAGTATAATCACCACAGTCCTCTCACACATCCTATCTATTTGTTGGGTGCAAGAGAATGACTGGTAATGGCAGTTAGGGGAGGAGCTATGTAGCAGCTCTGCTGGGTGAATCCTCTTGCACTTCCTGTTGGGGAGGAGTTAATATCCCATAAGTAATGGATGATCCGTGGACTGGATACACTTAACAAGAGAAATAAAAACACCCCCTAGTCTACAATAAACTACAAATAGCCCTTAAAAGAAATCAGCTCTTTTACCTGTAAAAAAATACAATGTCCCCCCAACAGTAAGACCCACCCCCCAACCAACCCCCCAAAATAAAAAAACTAACTCTAAAAATAACCTAAGCTACCCATTGGCCCTAAAGTGGCATTTGTATGGGCATTGCCCTTAAAAGGGCATTTAGCTCTTTTGCATTGCCCTTAAAAGGGCATTCAGCTCTTTTTCTCATAATCTAGGTGTGACGCAATACAAATTCTAACATAGATTTAAAGAAACACTTAAGTCTTTTGTAAATATTTACATAGTAAACATATACAGTGGGGCAAAAAAGTATTTAGTCAGCCACAGATAGCTCAGCATGCTAAGGCACTGTGGCTGAGCTCTGTACCAACCCAAGGGTTGCAGGTTCGATCCCCGGTGAGGTCCACTCAGCCTTTCATCCTTCCAAGGTCGATAAAATGAGCAGCACCTTGAGACCCTTACGGGTGATTAGCCGCGATTTACAAGTACCCAATACAATACATTACACCAATTGTGCAAGTTCTCCCATTTAAGAAGATGAGAGAGGCCTGCAATTTTCATCATAAAATCATCTGATTTGGAAAGAATTTATTTGCATATTATGGTGGAAAAGAAGTATTTGGTCACCTACAAACAAGCAAGATTTCTGGCTCTCACAAACCTGTATCTTCTTCTTTAAGAGGCTCCTCTGTCCTCCAATCATTACCTGTATTAATGGTACCTGTTTGAACTTGTTATCAGTATAAAAGACACCTGTCCACAACCTCAAACAGTCACACTCCAAACTCCACTATGGTGAAGACCAAAGAGCTGTAGACCTACAAAATTGTAGACCTGCACCAGGCTGGGAAGACTGACTCTGCAATAGGCAAGCAGCTTGGTGTGAAGAAAACATAATTTATGCTTACCTGATAAATTTATTTCTCTTGTAGTGTATCCAGTCCACGGATCATCCATTACTTATGGGATATTCTCCTTCCCAACAGGAAGTTGCAAGAGGATCACCCAAGCAAAGCTGCTATATAGCTCCTCCCCTCACATGTCATATCCAGTCATTCGACCGAAACAAGACAAGAAAGGAGAAACCATAGGGTGCAGTGGTGACTGTAGTTTAATTAAAATTTAGACCTGCCTTAAAAGGACAGGGCGGGCCGTGGACTGGATACACTACAAGAGAAATAAATTTATCAGGTAAGCATAAATTATGTTTTCTCTTGTTAAGTGTATCCAGTCCACGGATCATCCATTACTTATGGGATACCAATACCAAAGCTAAAGTACACGGATGATGGGAGGGACAAGGCAGGTACTTAAACGGAAGTGACCACTGCCTGTAAAAAAACCCTTTCTCCCAAAAATAGCCTCCGAAGAAGCAAAGTATCAAATTTGTTCAATTTGAAAAAGTATGAGGCGCAGACCAAGACTCCGTCTCGTAAATCTGTTCAACAGAGGCCTCCTTCTAAAAAGGCCCAAGTGAAAACCACAGCTCTAGTAGAATGAGCTGTAATCCCTTCAGAAGGCTGCTGTCCAGCAGTCTCATAAGCTAAATGAATTATGCTTTTTAACCAAAAAAAAACAAAAACAAAAAAAACATAGAGGTTGCTGAAGTCTTTTGACCTCTCCTCTGTCCAGAATAGACAACAAACAAGGTGAATGTTTTATGAAAATCTGTAGTAGCTTGTAAGTAAAACTTTAAAGCATGAGTCACGTCCAAATTGTGTAATAGACGTTCCTTCTTTGAAGAAGGATTAGGATACAAGAACGGAACAACAATCTCTTGAATGATATTCTTGTTAGATACCACCTTAGGTAAAAACGGAGGACCAGATAAGGAGAATCACATTGTAACGCAGATAACTCGGAGACTCTACGAGCCGAGGAAATAGCTACCAAGAAGGAACTTTCCAAGATAAAAGTTTGATATCTATGGAATGAAAAGGTTCAAATGGAACTCCTTGAAGAACCTTAAGAACCAGGTTTAAGCTCCATGGCAGAGCGACAGTTTTAAACACAAGCTTGGTTCTAACCAAAGCCTGACCAAAAGCCTGAACGTCTAGAATACCTGCCAGACGCTTGAGCAAAAGAATAGACAGTAGAAATCTGTCCTTTTAAGGAACCAGCTAACAACCCTTTCTCAAAATCATCTTGGAGAAAAGATAATATCCTGGGAATCCAGACTTTACTCCATGAGTAACCCTTGGATTCATAACAATAAGATATTTACACCATATCTATGTTAAATTTTCCTAGAGACAGGTTTTCATGCCTGTATTAAGGTATCAATGACTGACTCGGAGAAGCCATGCTTTGATAACATCAAACGTTCAGTCTCCAGGCAGTCCAACTCAGATTAGTTATATTTAGATGGATGAAAGGACCCTGAGGTAGAGGGTCCTGTCTCAGAAGCAGAGACCGTGGTGGAAAGGATGACATGTCCACCAGATCTGCATACCAGGTCCTGCGTGGCCACGCAGGCACTGTCAAAAAAACGCCAAGCACTCTCCTGCTTGATCTTGTGCAAATACCTCCGGAGGGAATTCCCACTCCCCCGGATGAGAAGTCTGACGACTTAGAAAATCCGTCTCCCAGTTCTCAACACCTGGGATTTCCAGAATATTCATGAGAAGGAGGGTCTCCTCCTGAGTCCACTATCCCTGAGCCTTCAGAGAGTTCCAGACTGTATCCCAACCTAAAAGGCTGGCATCTGTTGTAACAATAGTCCCATCTGACCTGCGGAAGGTCATACCCTTGGACAGATGGACCCGAGATAGTCACCAGAGAAGAGAATCTCTGATCTCTTGGTCCAGATTTAACAGGAGAACAAATCCGTCTAATCCCCGTTCCTCTGACTGAGCATGCATAGTTGCAGTGGTCTGAAATGTAGGCGTGCAAACGATACTATGTCCCTTGTCGCTACCATTAAGCCGATTACATTCATGTACTGAGCCACCAAAGGGCGCGGATGGAATGAAGAACACGGCAGAAATTTAGAAACTTTGACAACCTGGACTCCGTCAAGTAAATTTTCATTTCTACAAAATCTATCAGAATCCTTAGGAGGGAAACCCTTGAGATTGGGGATAGAGAACTCTTTCCTTGTTCACTTTCCACCCATGCGATCTCAGAAATGCCAGTACTACGTCCGTATGAGACTTGGCAACTTGGATGTTTGACGCCTGTATCAGGATGTCGTCTAAATAAGGGGCCATTTTTATGCCCCGCGGCCTAAGGACCGCCAAAGCGACCCCAGAACCTCCATAAAGATTCTTGGGACTGTAGTTAACCCAAAGGAAAGAGCTACAAACTGGTAATGCCTGTCTAGAAAGGCAAACATGAAAAACGATGGTGATCTTTATGCATCGTAATGTGAGGATAAGCATCCTTCAAATCCATTGTAGTCCTCTATTGACTCTCCTGGGTCATAGTTAAGATGGTATGAATAGTTTCCAACTTAAATGATGGAATTCTAAGTAATTTGACTAAGATCTTTAGATCCAAAATAGATCTGAAGGTTCCCTCTCCTTGGGAACCACAAACAGATTTTAGTAAAAATTCTATCTTTGTTCCTCCCCTGGAACTGGATGGTTCTCGTACACAGTGTAAGAATGCCTCTTTCTTTATTCGGTTTGCAGATAATTGTGAAAGGTGAAATCTCCCCTTTTTTTTGGGGGGAAAAGCTTTGAAATCCAGAAGATATCTCTGGGATATAATTTCCAATGCCCAGGGATCCTGGGCCTCTCTCTCTCGCCCACGCCTGGGCGAAAAATGATAGTCTGCCCCCTGCAGGATCCGTTACCGGATAGGGAGCCGTTCTACATGCTGTCTTAGAGGCAGCAGCAGGCTCCTTGGCCTGCTTATCTTTGTTCCAGGTCCGGTTGTCACCAGACCGTCTTGGACTGAGCAAAAGTTCCCTCTTGATTTGCCTTAGAGGAAATTGATGCCACGCCTGCCTTGAAGTTTCGAAAGGCACGAAAATTAGACTTTCTGGCCCTTGATTTGGACCTGTCCTGAGGAAGGGCATTACCTTTTCCTCCAGTGATATTAGCAATAATCTCCTTCAAACCAGGGCCGAATAGGGTCTGCCCCTTGAAGGGAAGTTAAGTAGCTTATTTAGTAAAGTCACGACAGCTGACGATAATATAAGCCATAGAGCTGTGCGCGCCAGCATAGTAAAAACAGAATTCTTAGCCGTTAGTTTAGTAAAAAAAAACAAGGCATCAGAAACAAAGGAATTGGCTAGCTTAAGTGCTCTAAGCTTGTCAAGTATTCATCCAATGGAGTCGCTACCTGTAAAGCCTCATCCAGAGACTCAAACCAGAACGCAGCAGCAGCAGTGACAAAAGAAATGCATGCAAGGGGCTGCAGGATAAAACCTTGTTGAATAAACATTTTCCTAAGGTAACCCTCTAATTTTTTATCCATTGGATCTAAAAAAAAAGGCACAACTGTTCTCGACAGGGAAGTGGTACGCTAGCTAGAGTAGAAACTCTTCTCTCCACCTTAGGAACTGTCTGCCATAAGTCCCGTGTGGTGGCAACTATTTAGAAACATTTTTCTAAAAATAGGAGGGGAAGAGAACGGCACACCTGGTCTATCCCATTCCTAATTAATAATTTTAGTAAACCTCTTTAGGTATTGGAAAAACATCAGTACACACCGGCACTGTATAGTATTTATCCAGTCTACACAATTTCTCTGGCACTGCGATTGTACACAGTCAATCAGAGCAGCTAAAACCTCCCTGAGCAACAAGTGGAGGTTCTCAAGCATAAATTTTAAATGTAGAAATATCAGAATCAGGTTAAATCGTCTTCCCTGAGTCAAAAATATCACCCACAGACCGAAGCTCCCCAGCTTCTGCATATTATGAGACAGTATCAGATATGGTTCTTAAAGCGTCTGTATGCACTGTAACTACCCCCAGAGCTATCTTGCTTTCCTTTAATTTCAGGAAGTCTGACTAATACCCCTGCCAGTGTATTATTCACAACCTTTACCATGTCTTGTAAAATAAACGCTATGGGCGCCCTTTATGTACTTGGCGCCATTTGAGCGTGAGTCCCTGAAGCGGGAGTCGAAGGATCTGACACGTGGGGAGAGTTAGTCGGCATAACTTCCCCCTCGACAGAATCCTCTGGTAAAATAAACGCTATGGGCGCCCTTGATGTACTTGGCGCCATTTGAGCATGAGTCCCTAAAGCGGGAGTCAAAGGGTCTGACATGTGGGGAGAGTTAGTCGGCATAACTTCCCCCTCGACAGAATCCTCTAGTGATAATGTTTTTAAAGACAAAAAATGATCTTTATAGTTTAACATGAAATCAGTACATCTGGTACACATTCTAAGATGGGGTTCCACCATGGCTTTTAAACATAATGAACACAGAGCTTCCGCTATGTCAGACATGTTAGAACAGACTAATAATGAGACTAGTAAGCTTGGAAAACACTTTAAATCAGGTTAACAAGCAAATATAAAAAACGCTACTGTGCCTTTAAGAGGAACAAATTTTGTCAAAATTTGAAAAACAGTGGAAAAAGGCAGTAAAACAAACGAAATTTTTACAGTATATGTAATAAGGTAACAGAGCATTGCACCCACTTGCAAATGGATGATTAACCCCTTAATGCAAAAAAACAGATCAAAAAACGACATAGACGTTTTTAAACAGATACAACAAAACTGCCACAGCTGAGCTGTGGATTACCTTCCCTATAAACGATTTTGGAAGTCTTTTTAGCCCTTTAGAGATGTCCTGTAGTAATCATGGGACTGCTGAGGGAATCTGGATGATTCATTTTGTAATTTTAACTGCGATCAAAAAAGCGCTAAATTAGGCCCCTCCCACTCATATTACAACAGTGAGAAGCCTCAGTTAACTGTTTCTATGCAGAATTTAAGCCAGCCATGTGGAAAAATTAGACCCCAATAAGTTTTATCACCAAACATATGTTAAAAAACGATTAAACATGCCAGCAAATGTTTTAAAACACATTTTTATAAGAGTATGTATCTCTATTAATCAGCCTGATACCAGTCGCTTTCACTGCATTTAAGGCTATACTAACATTACAGTTTTATCACCAATGTACGTTAAAAAACGATTAAACATGCCAGCAAACGTTTTAAAACACATTTTTATGAGAGTATGTATCTCTATTAATAAGCCTTATACCAGTCGCTATCACTGCATTAAAGGCTTTACTTACATTACTTCGGTATCAGCAGTATTTTCTTAGTCAATTCCATTCCTTAGAAAAATATTTTACTGCACATACTTATTTGCAGGAAAACTGCACGCCATTCCCCCCTCTGAAGTACCTCACTCTTCAGAATGTGTGAGAACAGGCAAATGAATCTAGTTACTTCTGCTAAGATCATAGAAAAACGCAGGCAGATTCATCTTCCAAATACTGCCCTGAGATAAACAGCCCTCACACTCCGGTGCCATTTAAAAATAACAAACTTTTGATTGAAGAAATAATTAAGTATAAAACTCCACACCACTCCTCTCACGACCTCCATCTTGGTTGAGGCTTGCAAGAGAATGACTGGGGTATGACATGTGAGGGGAGGAGCTATATAGCAGCTTGCTTGGGTGATCCTCTTGCAACTTCCCTGTTGGGAAGGAGAATATCCCATAAGTAATGGATGATCCGTGGACTGGATACACCTTAACAAGAGAAATCAACTGTGGAGCAATATTTAGAAAATGGAAAGAAGACATACAAGACCACTGATAATCTCCCTCGATCTGGGGCTCCACGCAAGATTTCACCCCGTGGGTTCAAAATGATCACAAGAACAGTGAGCAAACATCCCAGAACCACATGGGGGGACCTAGTGATTGACCTGCAGAGAGCTGGGGACCAACGTAACAAAAGGCTACCATCATGTAACACACTACGCCGCCAGGGACTCAGATCCTGCAGTGCCAGGACGTGTCCCCCTGCTATAAGCCAGTACATGTCCTGGCCCATCTGAAGTATGCTAGAGAGCATTTGGATGATCCAGAAGCGGATTGGGAGAATGTCATATGGTCAGATGAAACCAAAGTAGAACTGTTTTGGTAGAAAACACAACTTGTCGTGTTTGGAGGAGAGAGAATGCTGAGTTTGCAGCAAAGAACACATTACCTACTGTGAAGCATGGGGGTGGCAACATCATGCTTTGGGGCTGTTTCTCTGCAAAGGGAACAGGACGACTGATCTGTGTACATGAAAGAATGAATGGGGCCATGTATCGTGAGATTTGAGTGCAAACCCTCCTTCCATCAGCAAGGCATTGAAGATGAAACGTGGCTGGGGTCTTTCAGCATGACAATTATCCCAAACACACCGCCCGGGCAAAAAAGGAGTGGCTTTGTAGAAGCATTTCAAGGTCCTCGGAGTGGCCTAGCCCAGTCTCCAGATCTCAACCCCATAGAAAACCTTTGGAGGGAGTTGAAAGTCCGTGTTGCCCAGCGACAGCCCCAAAACATCACTGCTCTAGATCTGCATCTGCATGCAGGAATGGGCCAACATACCAGCAACAGTGTGTGATAACCTTGTGAAGACTTACAGAAAACATTTGACCTCTTTAATTGCCAACAAAGGATATATAACAAAGTATTGAGATGAACTTTTGATATTGACCAAATACTTATTTTCCACCATAATCTGCAAATAAATTCTTTCCAAATCAGACAATGTGATTGTCTGGATTTGTTTCCACATTTTGTCTCTCATAGTTGAGGTATACCTATGATGAAAATTACAGGCCTCTCTTATCTTCTTAAGTGGGAGAACTTGCACAATTGGTGGCTGACTAAATACTTTTTTGCCCCACTGTAGATCAGCACTTAGATACTGCATTGCAAAAATATCTGCATGTAAAATACATGCCTGAAAGCATTAAATATACTATTGTAAATACAATTTGCTGTATTTTGCTGCCATTTCATTGTGGTGACCCATTTAAGCTATAAAAAAGCTCCTGTGCTGATGAAATCATCAACCGTCTAGAAAGTTGCAGGGTTAAGATTCATAATATAATACACAATAAACATGGGGAATACATTTTGAGTTTAATGTACAATTCTAAATATGTTATAGATTTCTGTAGGACCATATTTCAATGAGAGTTTTTTTCTGGTGTAAATTAAGAAACATGTTACTGTATAGAGAGAGACCAGCAAGGGTAAGATATAAGGGAGGGTAAGACACACTTTGATTCAGACCAATGTGAAATTGGGATAGTGTACTGCAATATTTTCTCCCCTTTAATGTGTTCCCAATGATCCATTTTACCTGCTGGAGTGTAATAAACTATTTACAAATAGCTCATTTACATTTATATGAGATTTGTAATAACTGCTTTTGATTTTGAAACAGCCACCTATACTGACAATTTAATCAGTATTGGCTAAGAAAAGTTACATAAACAAGAAACAACACAAAAAATTACACTCCCAGATGAGGTGGAAGAGATAGGTACTAAAAACAAAATTTTTGCTTACCTGATAAATTTCTTTCTCTTGTGGTGAATCCAGTCCACGGGTTCATCCATTACTTGTGGGATATTCTCCTTCCCAACAGGAAGTTGCAAGAGGACACCCACAGCAGAGCTGTCTATATAGCTCCTCCCCTAACTGCCACTCCCAGTCATTCGACCGAAGACAAGCAAGAAAAAAGGAGAAACTATAGGGTGCAGTGGTGACTGTAGTTTAAAAATAAAAAACACCTGCCTTAAAGTGACAGGGCGGGCCATGGACTGGATACACCACAAGAGAAAGAAATTTATCAGGTTAGCATAAATGTTGTTTTCTTTTGTAAGGTGTATCCAGTCCACGGTTTCATCCATTACTTGTGGGATACCAATACCAAAGCTTTAGGACACGGATGAAGGGAGGGACAAGGCAGGAACTTAAACGGAAGGCACCACTGCCTGCAAGACCTTTCTCCCAAAAATAGCTTCCGAGGAAGCAAAAGTATCAAATTTGTAGAATTTAGAAAAAGTATGAAGCGAAGACCAAGTCGCAGCCTTACAAATCTGTTCAACAGAGGCCTCATTTTTTTTTTTTTTTTTTTTTAAATAATTTTTATTGAGGTTATTGCACAGCACAAAAAATTAGATAAACAGACAATGGAAACTTTACAACGAGGTGCATACATATTCCGTAAAATCATACATTTGCCTGCATTCCTGCAACACAATAAAAGTAACAGTAATTATAATTATTAATAGGCAAGACTGAAACCTCTTTTTAGGTGACGCAAGTCCCTCTCATGCTACAATGAGCCACATGTGGGCCCTGATACATTTTGACTATCATTAGAGGGAGTGTGATAAGAAGACTTACTATTCAGGCTAAAGATTGATTGTAGCTGACCCAATGGGGAAGATAAGATCAGCACTGCATTAGAATGTAAGAATTGCTATTAAAGGAATGGTAATGGTTGCGGCATAGGCAAGAGAAGCCGCGTATTTAGTTTTCCTAAACGAGGAAACACATTAGAATGGATGGGGGGGGGGGGGGGAGGTGATAGAAATATATGCGGTAGTGCTAACATTCTATGTTTTGGGCCTCTAAACTATTTATTATATTTGTGGGTGATCCCTCTATCTCCGAGCTGGGGCTAGGGAAAACCAAGATTTATAGAGACACTGTTACTCGTGGCGCTGCTGAAGAGAGCTAATAGTACAGTTAGGGTGGGCTGTAGGGTGAGTGTATATAGTAGGATATGATGGAGGTAGGAGGACCTGCCTATAGATAAGGGATACAGCTAAATTTCGATAGGATAGCTCAGATTTAAATTTGGAGGATTATATATATATGGGGACAATTATATCCCATACCCATTCTATGAGGCCAACTGTTTGGTAAACATAACATCCCGCCGCCTCGGCCGCTGGCGGCAAGAAGTCACGCACATAGATGACACCCAAGCACCAAGAGAACGTAAAAGCTTTATACTTAAAATAAACATCTGTATGTCCAAAATCCATTTGCTGTACTACTATATTCAAATGCGGCTAGGTTATTACTGGAATTCAGCATTCAGAGTGTAATGTCCCCAAAAGAATTGTAATAGATGTATATTTGGGTATGGGAAATCAATGAGCATACTCATAGGGAACAACATATCGCTTCATTATAAGAAGAGCAGCGATATTGCTAACATGAATCTGAAACTGCTTCTGTTGAATTAATGGTAAGCAGTAACTCCATTGTTTAACTAGGATTGTAGAGGCATAATACAAATGTAAGATGAGACAATCAGCTATGATGGCGTTATTTTGAGGTAGTCCAGGGGACAAGATGCACATAAATCAATACCCACATCAGCTCTAAGTAGTATGCTAAGGAACCCTGAAACATTAGGAGCACAGCAGCAGCAGACTCGCTGCAAACATTTTAGTATAAGTCCATATATTCAGCTAGGCTATATGTGGCAACAGAGCTAGATATGGTAAACATCATAACTTCCTCTAGCGAGTATATAATTCTGCAAATGGAGCAAACAGTCCTAATCTGTAAAACTTTGTGTGCATGTAATAGCTAGGCACAACGGAGAAACTAATGTCCAGTACTTATCATAAGTCAGCTGCAAAGGCCCTGTAGTATAATTAGACAGTTTTTAAATATGGGATATAATTATAAAGTTCAGTGGTGCAGCGACCCAGAATCTCACCAGCTGTTCAGCCTCATCCCACACCTTTTCGCGAAGTTTGATAGTGACCTACATCATGTGGAAAGAGGCCTGTCACTGCTGACAGCTCCGGACTCCGCAGCAGAACTCTGGGAGTCGCCAACTCCGGGCCTAATGGTAGTTCTGTATAGCTCTCCGCTGTTGCTGTGACAGGTAGACAGACTTCTGTGGGCGGCAGGGTAACTCCATACATGGTTTCTTTAGTTGTCGGTAGCAATCCCCACTTGCACCCAACGGGCACAGTAAAAGGCATCTGTTGCGCTGGGCTAGAGCATCTCCTCCTGGTTGCCGGTATGTAGACAGAAGCTGGGTTTTCTGAGGATGTCAGGCATCCTGCATGGGAAATCTTGCTCACGGAATCTTTCCAGGGCAGGTAAGGCGCCATAGTCCCCTGATTGCGCTCTCAACACAGCATGCCCAGGAGGCGAGGAGCGCCGGGGCCCCAAAGCGCTACCACCCCCCAGGGGAAGCCATGCAGCGGGGCACGTGGGCAATCTGAGCCGCAAGCTTACTAGTTGTTTGGTGGGGCAATATAGTAAATAGGCGATTAAACATGCCCCTACATCCCTCTAGAAAGAGGTGCATCTCCTCTAGTATCTGATCTCCAGTTGACATAGTTGTTAATAATAGGAGGCAGTCAGCTTCCGAAAAACACAATAGCGATGGGTCCAAGATGGCTGACTGCAAGGCTGCTTGACAGTGGTATGCGCTTTAGATTCGCTAGATCTCATCAATTTAGTGTAGTCCACTCAAGGATTAGATATCCAGATCTCCCATGTCCATCATTCTTTGTTTAGGGACCAATATTTGGGCTGGAGCGGTCCTTATAATTAAGCTTTATATGTAGTGTCGTTGGAGCTCCTGAGAAGTGCGACTGCACTGCTTCACTGTTGGCTCCGCCCCCGCCAGAGGCCTCATTTTTAAAAGCCCATTTGGAAGCTACCGCTCTAGTGGAATGAGCTGTAATTCTTTCAGGAGGCTGCTGGCCAGCAGTCTCATAAGCTAAACGGATTATGCTTCTCAGCCAAAAAGAAAGAGAAGATGCCGAAGCCTTTTGGCCTCTCCTTTGTCCAGAATAGACGACAAACAATGCAGATGTTTGACGAAAATCCTTAGTAGCTTGTAAATAAACTTTAACCCCTTGATGACCGGACCATTTTTTCCATTTTCTTACCCTTAATGACAATGGCTATTTTTACATTTCTGCAGTGTTTGCGTTTAGCTGTAATTTTTCTCTTACTTGTTTACTGTACCCACACATGTTATATACCGTTTTTCCTCGTCATTAAATGGACTTTCTAAAGATACCATTATTTTCATCATATCTTATAATTTACTAAACAAAAATTATAAAATATGAGGAAAAAAATGGAAAAAAACACACTTTTTCTAACTTTGACCCCCAAATCCTGTTACACATCTACAATCACCAAAAAACACCCATGCTAAATAGTTTATAAATTTTGTCCTGAGTTTAGAAATACCCAATGTTTACACGTTCTTTGCTTTTTTTGCAATTTATGGGGCAATAAATACAAGTAGCACTTTGCTATTTCCAAACCACTTTTTTTCAAAATTAGCGGCTAGTTACTTTGGAACCCTGATATCTGTCAGGAATACCTGAATATCCCTTGACATGTATATATTTTGTTTTAGAAGACATCCCAAAGTATTGATCTAGGCCCATTTTGGTATATTTCATGCCACCATTTCACCGCCAAATGCGATAAAAAAAAAAAAAAAGTTAACTTTTTCACAAATTTTGTCACAAACTTTAGGTTTCCCACTGAAATTATTTACAAACAGCTTCTGCAATTATGGCACAAATGGTTGTAAATGCTTCTCTGGGATCCCCTTTTTCAGAAATAACAGACTTATATGGCTTTGTGGTTGCTTTTTGGTAATTAGAAGGCCGCTAAATGCCGCTGCGCACCACACGTGTTTTATGCCCAGGAGTGAAGGGGTTAATTAGGGAGCTTGTAGGGAGCTTGTAATTTTAGCTTTAGTGTAGTGTAGTAGACAACCCCAAGTATTGATCTAGGCCCATTTTGGTATATTTTATGCCACCATTTCACCGCCAAATGCCAGCAAATAAAAAAAAAGTTAACTTTTTCACAAATTTTAGGTTTCTCACTGAAATTATTTACAAACAGCTTGTGCTATTATGGCAGAAATTGTTGTAAAAGCTTCTCTGGATCCCCTTTGTTCAGAAATAGCAGACTTATATGGCTTTGGCGTTGCTTTTTGGTAATTAGAAGGCCGCTAAATGCTGCTGCGCACCACACGTGAATTATGCCCAGCAGTGAAGGGGTTAAATTAGGTAGCTTGTAGGGAGTTGCAGGGTTAATTTTAGAGATCAGCCTCCCACCTAACACATGCCACCCCCTGATCCCTCCCAAACAGATCTCTTCCCTCCCCACCCCCACAATTGTTCCCGCCATCTTAAGTACTGGCAGAAAGTCTGCCAGTACTAAATAAAAGTTTTTTTGTTTTTTTAAATAAAAATAAAATATTTTAGTTGTGATGGACCCCTGCCTTAGCACCAACCTCCCTGATCCCCCCCTCCAGCTCTCTAACCCTCTCCCCTACCTAATTACCGCCATCTTGGGTACTGGCAGCTGTCTGCCAGTACCCAGTTTGGCCCCACAAACCAAAGTATTTTCATTTTATTTATAACTTTTATTTTTTATTTTTAATTATTTCTGTAGTGTAGCAGCCCCCCCCCCCCCACAAAACCCCCCCCCCCCCCCCCCCTTCCCAGATCCTTTTATATGTAAAAAAAAAAATTAACTTTTTTCCCCCTTCCAATCCTTCATTGGTGTCAGTGTGGCTAATGCGCGCACGTGCTTCCCCGGTGCACGCGCGCCCCCCGTGCACGCGCGCCCCCCGTGCACCACACCACGCCCATACGAGTGTGCGCGCATCGTGCACGCGCACGTGCCTCATGCACGCGCGCACACGCTCCCTCCTCCCACCCGGACAACGGCACCGTCGGCACCATCGCTACCGGTGCAGAGAGGGCCACAGAGTGGCTCTCTCTGCATCGGAGGCTTGTAAAGGTGTATTGCAGGATGCCTCCATATCGAGGCATCACTGCAATACCCTCAGAGCTGCTGGAAGCAATTGTGATCACTTCCAGCACTCTGTTAGACAACTGACATACCAGGTACGTCTATTGTCATTAACAGTAGTTATTGCATGACGTACCTGGTACGTCAGTTGTCATTAAGGGGTTAAAGCCCAAAACCACATCAAGATTGTGTAATAGACGTTCCTTCTTTGAAGAAGGATTAGGACACAGTGACGGAACAACAATATCCTGATTGATATTCTTATTAGATAACACCTTAGGAAGAAAACCAGGTTTGGTACGGCAAAACTACCTTATCTGCATGGAAGATCAGATAAGGGGAATCACCCTGTAAGGCAGATAACTCTGAAACTCTTCGAGCCGAAGAGATAGCTACCAAAAACAGAACTTTCCAAGATAAAAGCTTGATATCTATGGAATGCAGAGGTTCAAACGGATCCCCTTGGAAGAACTTTAAGAACTAAATTTAAACTCCATGGCGGGAGCAACAGGTTTAAACACAGGCTTGATTCTAACTAAAGCCCTGACAAAACGCCTGAACATCTGGAACATCTGCCAGACGCTTGTGCAGAAGAATAGACAGAGCAGAAATCTGTCCCTTTAAGGAACTAGCTGACAATCCCTTCTCCAATCCTTCTTGGAGAAAGGATAATATCCTAGGAATCCTTACTTTACTCCATGAGTAACCCTTGGATTCACACCAATGAAGATATATACACCATATCTTATGATAGATTTTCCTTGTGACAGGCTTTTGAGCCTGAATTAAGGTATCAGTGACCGACTCGGAGAAACCGCGTTTTGATAAAATCAAGCGTTCAATCTCCATGCAGTCAGCCTCAGAGAAATTAGATTTGGATGTTTGAATGGACCTTGGAGTAGAAGGTCCTGCCTCAGCGGCAGAGACATAGTGGCAAGGATGTCATGTCCACCAGATCTGCATACCAAGTCCTGCGTGGCCACGCAGGTGCTATCAAAATCACTGAAGCACTCTCCTGCTTGATCTTGGCAATCAGACGAGGGAGAAGAGGAAATGGTGGGAACACATAAGCCAGGCTGAAGGACCAGGGCACTGCTAGAGCATCTATCAGCGCTGCCTGGGGATCCCTTGACCTGGACCCGTAACAAGGAAGCTTGGCGTTCTGACGAGACGCCATCAGATCCAGTTCTGGTTTGCCCCATAGTTGAATCAGCTGGGCAAATACCTCCGGATGGAGCTCCCACTCCCCCCGGATGAAAAGTCTGTCGACTTAGAAAATCCACCTCCCAGTTCTCTACTCCTGGGATATGGATAGCTGAGAGATGGCAAGAGTGAACCTCTGCCCATAGAATTATCTTTGAAACCTGCAACATTGCCAGGGGGCTTCTTGTTCCCCCCTGATGGTTGATATAGGCTACAGTCGTGATATTGTCCGACTGAAATCTGATGAACCTGACCGCAGCTAGTTGAGGCCAAGCCTGAAGAGCATTGAATATCGCTCTTAGTTCCAGATGTTTATCAGAAGGAGGGCTTCCTCCTGAGTCCACGAACCCTGAGCCTTCAGGAGTTCCAGACTGGGCCCCAGCCCAGAAGGCTGGCATCTGTTGTCACTATAGTCCACTCTGGCCTGCGGAAACTCGTTCCCCTGGACAGATGGACCCGAGATAACCACCAGAGAAGAGAATCTCTGGTCTTCCAGATTTAGCAGAGGGGACAAATCTGTGTAGTCCCCATTCCACTAATTGAGCATGCAAAGTTGCAGTGGTCTGAGATGTAGGCGGGCAAACGGAACTATGTCCATTGCCGCTACCATTAGGCCGATTACTTCCATACACTGAGCCACTGACGGCCGAGAAGTGGAATGAAGAACACGGCAGGAAGTTAGAAGCTTGGATAACCTGACCTCTGTCAGAATTTTTTTTATTTCTACTGAATCTATCAGTGTTCCTAGGAAGGAAACTCTTGTGAGAGGAGAGAGAGAACTGTTTTCTTCGTTCACCTTCCACCCGTGAGACCTCAGAAAGGTCAGAACAATGTCCGTATGGGACTTCGCGATTTGAAAAGTCGACGCCTGTATCAGAATGTCGTCTAGGTAAGGAGCCACCGCTATGCCCCGTGGCCTTAGAACCGCCAGTAGGGACCCTAGAACCTTCGTAAAGATTCTTGGTGCCGTGGCTAACCCGAAGGGAAGAGCCACAAACTGGTAATGCCTGTCTAAGAAGGCGATCGGAATGTGGAGATAAGCATCCTTTAAGTCCACGGTAGTCATATATTGACCCTACTGGACCATAGGGAGGATGGTTCGGATAGTCTCCATCTTGAAGGATGGGACCCTGAGAAATTTGTTTAGGATCTTGAGATCCAAGATTGGTCTGAAAGTTCCCTCTTTTTTGGGAACTATAAACAGATTTGAATAGAAGCCCTGCCCCTGTTCCTGTCTTGGAACTGGGTGGATCACTCCCATAACCAGTAGGTCTTGAACACAACATAAGAATGCCTCTCTCTTTATCTGGTTTACAGATAATTGTGAGAGATGAAATCTCCCCTTTGGAGATGAAGCTTTGAAGTCCAGAAGATATCCCTGGGGAAACAATCTCTAATACCCAGGGATCCTGGACGTCTCTTGCCCCAGCCTGGGCGAAGAGAGAAAGTCTGCCCCCTACTAGATCCGGTCCCGGATCGGGGGCTACTCCTTCATGCTGTCTTAGAGGCGGCAGCAGGTTTTTTGGCCTGCTTCCCCTTGTTCCAAGCCTGGTTCGGTCTCCAGACTGGTTTGGAGCTGGGCGAAATTTCCCTCTTGTTTTGCATTAGAGGAAGCTGAAGCTGCGCCACTCTTGAAGTTTCGAAATGAACGAAAATTATTCTGTTTGGTCCTTAATTTATTGGACCCTATCCTGAGGAAGGGCGTGACCTTTTCCTCCAGTAATATCAGAAATGATCTCCTTCAGGCCCGGCCCGAATAGGGTCTGTCCTTTGAAGGGGATGTTAAGAAGCTTAGACTTTGAAGTAACGTCTGCTGACCAGGACTTAAGCCATAGCGCCCTGCGCGCCAGAATGGCAGAACCTGAATTCTTAGCCGTTAGTTTGGTTTGATGAAAAACGGCATCAGAAATAAAGGAATTAGCTAACTTGAGAGCTTTAATCCTGTCTAAAATATCATCTAACGGGGTCTCCACCTGTAGAGCCTCCTCAAGAGACTCAAACCAAAAAGCCGCTGCAGCAGAAACTGGGGCAATGCATGCAAGAGGCTGGAGAATAAAACCTTGATGGATAAAAATTTTCTTAAGGAGACCCTCCAATTTTTTATCCATAGGATCTAAGAAAGCACAACTGTCCTCAACGGGGATAGTTGTAGGCTTAGCTAGGGTAGAAACAGCACCCTCCACCTTAGGGACTGTCTGCCACGAGTCCCATATAGCGACATCTATGGGAAACATCTTTTTAAAAGCAGGAGGGGGAGAGAATGGAACACCTGGTCTATCCCATTCCTTAGTAATAATTTCTGAGAAACTCTTAGGGACTGGAAAGACATCAGTGTAAACAGGCACTGCAAAGTATTTGTCCATTTTACACAAATTCTCTGGAACTACAATGGGGTCACACAGTCATCCAGAGTCGCTAAAACCTCCCTGAGCAATAAGCGGAGGTGTTCAAGCTTAAATTTAAAGGCTGTCATTTCAGAATCGGACTGAAGTATAGTCTTCCCTGAATCTGAAATCTCACCCTCAGATAGCAACTCCCTTGCCGCGGCTTCGGAGCATTGTGAGGGTATATCAGACATAGCTACTAAAGCGTCAGAAAGCTCTGTATTTGTTCTAGCCCCAGAGCTGTCTCGCTTTCCTTGTAACCCTGGCAGTTTGGACAATACCTCTGTGAGGGTATTAGTCATAACTGCTGCCATGTCTTGTAAGGTAAATGCATTGGACGCGCTAGATGTACTTGGCGTCACTGAGCGGGGGGTTATAGGTTCTGACACATGGGGAGAGCTAGATGGCATAACCTCCCTTTTGTCAGTCTGAGAAACCTCTGGTGATAAATCTTTAAATGCCAAAATATGGTCTTTATAATTTATAGAAATTTCAGTACATTTGGTACACATTCTAAGAGGGGGTTCCACAATGGCTTCTAAACATAATGAACAAGGAGTTTCCTCTATGTCAGACATGTTTAAAAGACTAGTAATGAGACCAGCAAGCTTGGAAAACACTTTAATAAATGTGAAAAGTAATTAAACAAAAACGGTACTGTGCCTTTAAGAGAAAAAAACTATCACATAAACTGCAAAACAGTGTTAAAAAGTAGGAAACTCTTCGAAATTTTTACAGTGTGTATAAGGGACTAAAGCAGCATTGCACCCACTTGCAAATGGATGATTAACCCTTTAGGCCCCAAACCGGATTTGAAAAACGTTAAAAAACGTTAATAAACAGTTAACACCTTGCCACAGCTCTGCTGTGGCTCCTACCTGCCCTCAAATACGATTTAGGGAAGAAATAAGCCCTCTATAGTGGTCCACAGATGCCAGAGGACTCCTTAGGGGAAGCTGGAAGTCTCAGTCTGAATAAGAACTGCGCATCTAGGGCGTGACAATAGGCTCCTCCCACCATGCACTTGATGTCAGAGGGCCTTAAGGAAATACTCCTAGGAGTATCTGACTAGCCATGTGGAAACTAGGCCCCCCCCAAAAAAACGATTTATCACCCTCAGAGAAAAAACGTTCTTTCTATATAATATATAAACGTTTTGACACTAAGAAATATGAGTATAAACATGAATATTACCCTTTTTTGTAAGCATGATCCCAGTCGTTGTTAAATCACTGCATCAGGCTTACCTCAATTATACAAGGCTCTGTCAGCATTTTCTAGATCTTATCATCTCTCTAGAAATAAATATACTGAACATACCTCAAAGCAGGTAATCTGCAAACCGTTCCCCCAACTGAAGTCTTTCCCATACTCTTCAGTTATGCGTGAGAACAGCAATGGACCTTAGTTACAAACCGCTAAGATCATCAACCTCCAGGCAGATTCTTCTTCTAATTTCTGCCGGGGGGAAAAACAGTACTACGCCGGTACCGTTTAAAAATAACAAACTCTTGATTGAAGGTAAAAACTACACTAAGTCACCACATATCTCTTATACTTCCTATCTTGTCGAGAGTTGCAAGAGAATGACTGGGAGTGGCAGTTAGGGGAGGAGCTATATAGACAGCTCTGCTGTGGGTGTCCTCTTGCAACTTCCTGTTTGGAAGGAGAATATCCCACAAGTAATGGATGAACCCGTGAACTGGATACACCTTACAAGAGAAATAATAATTTTAATTACTCTCTTTTGGCCTTTGTATATACAGGTAGAGGTATAATAAGGAGGGGGTTTTGTGTATAGGGAAAATTATAAAACAATTAGGCCTTGTTTCCCTGCACCCATTTGAATAAGGTGTGTTTTAAATGAGTATAAATAACGATTTAATAGATTTAATATACAAACAGAAATCTAAAGGAGCAATTTGCCATACATGTTATACCCTGCAGCTGGCATAACAAAAAATTGGAAACACATTAAAGGGAAAGTAATTTTACAGTATACTCTCCCTTTAAGTGTCAGACAATAAGGAAGCAAAAAATAAAAAACAAAAAATAAAAAACCTTTTTCAAAGTCTTTCTCATCCATTATAAGAAACATCATTTTAATTCATAAATCTACTTTAATTATTGAATGATAATAGCTGTAAGATCTAGTTAGACACACAAAAATAAATGAAAATAATAGAAGAAATAGAAGAAAAAACTGATAGATGATCAACAGCGCAGTAAAACCCAGGAAGTACACACTATTCAAAAGACACACAGTAAAAAACTTATAATACAATATATAATGAAAGTAGTTACTAGTTTAAAATATTCCAAAGTGTATACACTTAGTCCCAACGTGATCAGTCCTGTAAGGTCTAGTCAATACTGGTAAAAGGAGTGCGATTTTGGTGAATCACTTAATGTGGGTGTTATAAATTGTCCTGCTGTGTGCGGAGCAGCCGAATATTCACGGGACTCCAACTGTGTTCAATCCCAAGGCAAGAAGCTGTACAAGAAAGGAAAAAGGAAACACAGCGCATCCGCGATTCACAGAAATAGAAGCAAAGCAAATTACTTTTCTGAAGGACTTTTAAAGACCTTGTTGGAACCCATTGGTACACTGTCAAAGCGAAAGTAAAACACATTAGCTCCTTCATTCAGTATTAGATGCCTAATATATTTTGTCATATGCACACAAAAGACATTAGATCAAACAACAAAAAAACAAACAGAACAACAAAAATAAACAATATTTATTCTACCGGATAAATACATTTCTTTCAAGGTTATTACTCCTGGGATTTAACTCCCGGCCACTAGGAGGAGGCAAAGATTCCCAAAGATCTAAGAGCACTTAATCCCTCTCACCTCTCTGGTATTCTAGTCGGACTTATAGCCAAGAATGGAGACACTGAAAGGTAGGAAAGGACAAAGTAGGGAAAATGAGGTGCAAACTAGAACTGCCGCCAGAAAATATTAAAAGGAAAGTCAAAATTAAACTTTTATGATTTAGATGCAGTTTAAAGAAACTTTCCAATTTGCTTCCATTATCAAACTTTGCCCAGTCTTTTAATATGCACACTTTCTGAGGCATCAGCTCCTACTGGGCACGTGCACAACATCACAGTGTATACATATACTAGTTTGTGATTGGCTGATGGCTGTCACATGATACAGGAGACCGGCAAATGGGGAAAAACAAATTTGCCAGAAAAAAAATCTACTACTTATTTGAAATTCAGAGTGCTATTGCATTGACTTTTTATTTTGCACTTGTTAATTATGCAATTGTACTGTATTAAATAGTCCTTTAAAGGGACAGTTTATTCCTAAATTTTTACTGTTTAAAAAGATAGATAATCACTTTATTACCTATTCCCCAGTTTTGCATAACCAACACTGTTATATTAATACACTTTTTACCTCTGTAATTACCTTGTTTCTAAGCCTCTGCAGACTGCCCCCTTATCACAGTTCTTTTAACAGACATGCAGTTTAGCCAATCAGTGCAGACTCTTAAATAACTCCACGGGAGTGATTACAATGTTATCTATATGACACACATGAACTAGCTGTGTCTAACTGTCAAAATGCACTGAAAAATTAGGCAGTTCAACGGCTTAGAAATTAGCATATGATAGTACCTAGGTTTAGCTTTCCACAAAGAATACCAAGTGAGCAAAGCAAATTTGATGATAAAAGTAAATTGGAAAGTTGTTTAAAATTGCATGGCCTATCTGAATCATGAAAGTCTAATTTTGACTAGACTGTCCCTTTAATTAAGTAAAAAATGAAAATAGGTGGGTGCCGTTGACTCTCACCAACATTAAATAAATGAATTTATCAGGTAAGCATACATTTTGTTTTCTTTCATAAGGTGGTGAGTCCATGAGCCATTACTCCTGGGAACTAATACCCAAGCTGTGGAGTCCACAAGTAATTGGACGGGACAATATTTTTTTAAGGCAGGCACCTAATTACCAGACACTGCTGCCTGAAGGACTTTCCTACTAAACACATCAAAGAAACTGATATAGGCTTCAGAACTTTGTGGACCAAGGGACAAACAAATTAAAGTATTTTGTAAAAACCTTTGTAATTTGAAAGTGGAATTCTAATGCTCTTACAATATCTAAATTAAGAGAAGAGACCATCAAATAAATTATTTGGATTAGGACAATGAGATGGGCTATTATCTCTTGATTGATGATATCTGAAAAATCACTTTAGGTAAAAAAATTCCAGCAGAAGGTATTGCTAAAAACAACAAAAACTTCAAGACAGAGGAGACTAAGGGGCCGATTTACTAAAGTGTGGACGGACATGATACAATGTAGTGTATCATGTCCGCCGCACATCTATAAATGCCAACAGCATACGCTGTCAGCATTTATCATTGCACAAGCAGTTTTAGTGAATTGCTTGTGCAATGCCACCCCCTGCAGATTCGCAGCCGCTAGCAGTGGGTGTCAATCAGCCCGATCGTATAGGATCGGGCCGATTGATGTCCGCAGCCTTAGAGCAGGCGGACAAGTTATGGAGCAGCGGTCTTGATAATTCGGCCCCCAAAATAGTATGAAGCAAAAAAAAGCTAAAATATGACTCTTTGAAGAGTGAGCAGATAAGTCATTATCCAAACCGACTTGCAATAAGAAGAATTCTTGGAATTCTAGAAGAATGACAACTAAAATCCTGGGGTGAGATTACATATATGGCGCAGGCTGCAGCGCAACTTCTGAAACCACGCCGCTTGTAATTTCTCTTCGCACATCAGGGAATCCAATAAACCCTGCTGCCAGTTCATAAAGTGCCGTAAGTCGGGTAAACTAGAGATGTCCAGAAATGTGCGTAAATACGCATTTTCTGGAGTCGCCAGTGACTTACGGTACTTTAGAAACTGCCGGCGCATAAGAAAAAAAAAAAGTAAAATCTCCTGTAAAAGTCTAACCCGCCTCCCAAAAATAAACCCGACACATAAAAACCCCTATATCCACCATCACCCCCATATCGGAACTAATAATAAAAGTATTAACCCCTAAACCGACAACCCCCCACAAAGCAATATACCTAATTAAACCCTAATCCGCCATTATTCCACATCGCAATCTACCTAATAAAAGTATTAACCCCTAAATCTGCCAACCCCCACATTGCAAAGTAACTAATTAACTTATTAACCCCCAAACCACCAAACCCCTACATTGCAAAGTAGCTAATTAACTTATTAACCCCTAAACCGCCAAACCCCCACATTGCAATAAACCTAATAAATCTATTATAAACCGCCAACCCCCCACAACACAAATAACAAATTAAATTACTAATACCCCTAACCTAACACCCCCCAAATGAACCCCAATTACCTACAATTAAAAAATACTAAATTACAATTAAAATAAAAAATCTAAAATGACAAAAAAAAAAAAAAAGTCTAACATTACAGAAAATAATAAACCAAATTATCAAAAATAAAAAAATTAAACCTAATCCATATGAAAATAAAAACCCCCCCCAAAATAAAAACACCCCCTAATCTAAACTAAACTACCAATAGCCCTTAAAAGGGCTTTTTGTAGGGCATTGCCCTAAGTTAAACAGCTCTTTTACATTTAAAAAAACTAAGTTCCCCCTAACAGTAAAAAAACAAAACAAAATAAAAAACCTAACATTAAAAAATCCTAAACTCCCCATTGCCCCTAAAGGGGCATTTGTATGGGCATTGCCCTTAAAAGGGCATTCGGCTCTTTTACTGCCCTTAAAAGGATCCTCTACGTACGATCACCGCCGTACACTGAATATTGAATGCAAGTAACACGTTTAAATATGGCGTATCTTGCATTCCTATTGGCTGATTTGAATCTTTAAATTCAAATCAGCCAATAGGATGAGAGCTACTGAAATCCTATTGGCTGATTTGAACCGCATAAAATGTAAAAGAGCTGTTTAACTTAGGGCAATGCCCTACAAAAGGCCCTTTTAAGGGCTATTGGTAGTTAAGTTTAGATTAGGGGGTGTTTTTATTTGTGGGTGGTTTATTTTCATAGGGATTAGGTTTAATTTTTTAATTTTTGATAATTTGGTTTATTATATTCTGTAATGTTAGAATTTGTTTTTATAATTTTAGTCGATTCATTTAAACTTTTTTTTATTTTTAAAGTAATGTTAGGTTTTTTATTTTAATTGTAATTTAGTATTTTTTAATTTTAGGTAATTGGTGTTAATGTAGGGGGCTTAGTAATTTAATTAGTTATTTGCGTTGTGTGGGTTGGAGGTTTAGGAGTTAATAGCTTAATAAGGTTAATTGGGTTGTGGGGGTTTGGCGATTTAGGGGTTAATATACTTTATTAGGTAGTTTGCGATGTGGGTGAATGGCAGATTAAGGGTTAATAGTTTAATTAGGCATATTGCGATATGGGGGTTGGCAGATTAGGGGTTAAAATTTATTGCGGTGGGGGATTGCGGTTGACAGGTAGATAGATATTGCACATGCGTTAGGTGTTTGTTTATATTTCCAGGGAGTTACGGGAGTTACGGTGCTCACATTTTCAGCACAAGGCTTGCTGCACCTGCCTATGTGTGGAGAGGTGAAAATGGAGTAAAATTTCTCAATTTTCGCTGCGTAAGTCCTTGTGCTGAATATGTGATACGAACTTGCGATGCGGTTCTATGTTAGCTTATTGGGGTAAAATTAGCGGGTGACGGGTGAAATATACGCACCAGTATATGCGACGCCGCATATGTAATTTCGCCCCTAGTTTTCAAAAGCAGGAAAGAAACAACTTTCCAAATCATTTGAGAAATTTTACTTTATGGCCTGAAATAAGGTGTACAATACAGCATTAATTAAACTTCTTTGTTATAAAAAATAGGTATACAATCTCTAATCCATCAAGATAAGAGACTCGAGATCTTGATGACTGGAGAAAGCTTGACATCTAAATCAGATTTGCAAACCAAGTTCTGTGGGCCTGACTAGAGCATTCAGATTAATGGAGAGTGCTCTATTCAGTACGTAATATAACTCTTGGAAACATAAGTCATCAGGTTTATCTCTGGGAGACCTCATTGTTCTACAATCTAGTAGAAATTTACCTGAAGGAGAAAACATTCTTGTGGAAGGGATTACCTACTAAAGAAATATCCTTCCCAGATTTCCTTCCTGGGATGCGAAATGTCGAAATTTTTTCTTTGTCTAATCAAAAAACATTGAAACTTCCTGAATTATTGCTTGATGATGGATATAAGCTACAACTGTAACATTGTCTGAATGAATAGAGGCCATCTCTGAAGGGACCTAATGAGTCGAAGATAATAATTGATAACCTCACCTCCTGAAGAAACTAAACTCTCTGTGCTCTCCTGGACCCTCAGACGGAACCACATTCCTAGGGATTGTGTCTGCAGACATTTTCCAAGTTAGGTGAATAAAGGATGCCTCCAGAAAAATAGTTTGGAAAACTATCCACTTGGACAGAGATTGCCTCACTAAAGAATCCCATAGGATTCTATGAGATAGTTGAGAAAAATTTGCACCATTGCCACAGCATACAAAATTGAAGAGGTCTCATATGGAAATGTCAGGATCTGTCCTGAAGAAGACTGAAAGGCTAGAATGAGTTAATGGTACACTCTAGAACACTGAATATAATCCAGGACGGGACCCCCAGAGACAACTGTGATTAATTTAGGTAGTGTTTTAGAATAACTCACAAGCTCTTGGATAATGAGGATCATGACAGGAATGACCTGAAGGAGAAAACATTCCTGTGGAAGGGATTACTTACTAAGGAAATCTCCTTCCCAGATTTCCTTCCTGGGATGCGAAATGTAGAAAATGTTTGTTTGTCTAATCAAAAAACCTTGAGACTTCCTGAATTATTGCTTGATGATGGATATAAGCTACAGCTTTAATGTCTGAATGAAAACTCAGATTAATTTCTTCTTTCAGAAGAGGACATCTCTGAAAGGACCTAATGAGTCCAAGATAATTATTGGTAACTGTAGTGGGTCTCGGTAACCCAGACTGGGTATACCCGCTAATGTCAGCTTCCTCCCACCAAACGCCAACCCATGAACCTCCACTGGATACCTGCCGCTATTAGAATAACGGCCGCTGCTAGTTGTTATAGCTACCCCCAAGAACATTAGCCAAGACTAAATACTTGAGGGTCAAAATAGGAACTGCTTTATTGCACAGAAAACACAGCTTTTATACATTTCCAACACATGGGGGTAGTTACTACATAATCAATAGAAACAAATATTATACAATGAGACAAACATCAGACAATGGTTAGTTAAACAAGATTCTAATCACATCCTGACTTACAAAAGGACAATGGATGACTCACACAATAACAAAAAGACACTTCACACCTAGACTAGATAACAACAGGGTGTCCCATCATTAGAGCAGGAGGTTTCAACATTCTGAGTCTCTAAATCTAGGGGGGGGGTTTGCAGCAGACAATGCTGGATTGGGCTGTCACATTATAGTCCAGCAAAACACAGGAATCTTCAAGGCCCTTCAGTTCTTAGAGTCTCTGGGAATTCGTGGAAACGGGGTAAACCTGAATCCAGGGTAAAAGTACCCCAAATGTACCCTGGACACCCGCCTCCCAAATCATAGAATCCCCTCAAGTTCCAGGGTCCATAGTCCATGGGGAGGAGGCTGGCCTGCATTCCTCTCCAAGTACAAAAGTAACATAAGCTTCCATTACATTTCTTCCCCCCCCTGGGGTAGACTAACCAGGTACCAGACCACCCATTGGTTTGGACCTGTGTTAGTCGGATGGCCCAGCCCAAAACTTTCTTCCATTTTTGTTTTTGGCCACTGCCACTGGGGAGTGAGAATGCTGATCTCCTCTTTCTGGATCATGCTAAGCTGCTGGGGAGAGAGGTTGGCTACCTCCTCTCCCTGGGCCCTGCTTTGTTGCTGGGGAGAGAGGCTAGCTACCTCCTCTCCCTGGAACTGGCTCTGCCGCTGTGGAGAGAGGTTGGCTACCTCCTCTCCCTGGAACTGGCTCTGCCGCTGTGGAGAGAGGTTGGCTACCTCCTCTCCCTGGAACTGACTCTCCTGCTGTGGGGAGAGGCCCGGCTACATCTTCTCCCTGAAAACCGCTCTGCCACTGTGGAGGAAGGTTGGCTACCTCCTCTCCCTGGAAACCGCTCTGCCGCTGGGGAGATAGGTCAGCTACCTCCTCTCCATGGAACTGACACTGCTGCTGTGGAGAGAGGTCAGCTACCTCCTCTCCCTGGAACTGGTTCTGCTGCTGGGGAGAGAGGTCAGCTACCTCCTCTCCCTGAAAACTGCTGTACCACTGTGGAGAGAGGTTGGCTACTTCCTCTCCCTGGAAACCGCTCTGCCGCTGGGGAGATAGGTCAGCTACCTTCTCTCCCTGGAACTGACTCGGCTGCTGTGGAGACAGGTCGGCTACCTCCTCTCCCTGGAACTCCAGAGATATCACAGGTGCTGGACAGAGGCCATTGGTGCCCTGCCCTGTTGCCAGCACTTCTACTGGTGTGGCAAGCTCAGGGCCAGGCTGCAGATTGTGGTCTAGCAGCTCAGGGTAGCTCATTACCGGTTGCCACTCCTCTGAGGAAATGTCCAATAAATCCCTGATCGCTGCATCATAGCCCTCTTCAGGCTATGAGGCATGCTGCTGAACGAGATCTAACAGCCTTTTATGTGCCTTTTCTAGCTCCCACTCATGGGCAGCTAGGTAATAAAGATTGTCTCTCAGTCTCTGCCGTACTCCCACAGTGGAGGTCCTGTGTGAGACTTTCAAATAGCAATTCTGGGCCGCCGTAGTCATAGCCCTCTGTAGGATCATCCGTCTCCATCTCCGGACACACCTGGGCCACATACCACCGCAGTGCCCGGTACCCTTCATCCACCTCCATCTCTGTCTGGACCAATCCGTCCAATTCAGCCATCCATTCCTCCCGGGGCTGCTTTCCCAGGAACGGCATTCGTAGATCCATCTGGAGCCAGTATTGCTGCTCTGGAGTAGGAAGGGACTTCCCCTGGTAGTCTTGTTCGAACTGGAGAGCCTTGTGCCAGAGTTTCAGTCGAACTATATCCTTCCAGGCCAGTTTGCCCTCTGCCAAGACAGGGCCATCAAACTGGGCCAGCGCTGCCTGCAATCTCCACTGGAATTCAGCCTCATTTTCCATTGAGGTCCCACTGGTAGTTTGGAACTGCTCCGTAAGGAGGAAGCAGATCCCACTGCTGCCAGCCAATTGTAGCGGGTCTCGGTACCCCAGACTGGGTATACCCGCTAAAGTCAGCTTCCTCCCACCAAATGCCAACCCATAAACCTCCACTGGATACCTGCCGCTATTAGAATAACGGCCGCTGCTAGTTGTTATAGCTACCCCCAAGAACATTAGCCAAGACTGAATGCTTGAGGGTCAAAATAGGAACTACTTTATTGCACAGAAAACAGAGCTTTTATACATTTCCAACAAATGGGGGTAGTTACTACATAATCAATAGAAACAAATATTATACAATGAGACAAACATTAGACAATGGTTAGTTAAACAAGATTCTAATCACATCCTGACTTACAAAAGGACAATGGATGACTCACACAATAACAAAAAAACACTTCACACCTAGACTAGATAACAACAGGGGGTCCCAGCATTAGAGCAGGAGGTTTCAACATTCTGAGTCTCTGAGTCTGGAGGGGGGGTTGCAGCAGACAATGCTGGATTGGGCTGTCACCTTATACTCCAACAAAACACAGGAATCTTCAAAGCCCTTCAGTTCTTAGAGTCTCTGGGAATTCGTGGAAACGGGGTAAACCAGAATCCAGGGAAAAAGTAACCCAAATGTACCCTGGACACCCGCATCCCAAATGTATGAAAAAGAATGTGTAAGACACAGAAGAAAATGTAACAATATAATACAAATTATCAATGTGATTTTAAAAGTGCATAGTGCAAATCAGTATCAAACAGCAAGTCAGTTGTACAAGAAGAATATATGAGACACACCAAGAAAAGGATGTGAATGTGATACAAGTTATCGATTTGGTATAGAAAAGTGCATGGTGCAAATCAGTATTAGACAGCAGTCACTTGTATAAAAGAAATATATAAAGCACTGAAAGTGTGATAGTGTAATACAAATTATCAATGTGATATGGATATGTGCATAATTACAATCCATGCGATGAGCACAGATCATAATACAAATTAATAAATAAAGGTGATAAACAGCAATTGTAATCCGAGATAGCCTGCAGTTTAAAAAATAGGATAATCGAAAACAAAGAGACATGATAAAAATTAAAGAAAAATCGGCATTAAGTATTTGTATTCAGCAAAACAACAGCTCTAGGAAAAAAAACTATTCCTTAGCCTGACTCTCTTGCTATTCAGGCTCCTGTACCGCCTCCCAGATGGCAAGGGAACAAATAGTTCATGGCTGGGATGGGAAGAATCTACAATGATACAGTGCGCCCTTTGCAGGCATCGCTTATGCTGAAGGTCCTCAATAGAGGGTAGCTGGACACCGATGAAGCAATATATAATAATAATATATAGATAATGAAGCAAATACGAAAATTGCATGCTATAATAATAATATATAGAAAATGAAGCAAATAAGAAAATTACATGCTCTGAATCATGAAAGTTTAATTCTGACAAACACTTACATAAATATCATCACCCTTTTTGCTTTTTCTTTTGTAATTACTGTACATACAATATTCTAGTGCACAATATCTGAAAGCTCATGAGCACAGATAAAATAAATAAAAAAACAGAATAACATGGCTTATCATAAATTAAATTCAGTGGATTTTTTTTTCTTCTCCCCAGCAACACCTTGGCCCTGTGCACAAGGAGAAAGCTGAAATTGTGAAATATTTATCCACTTACTACCTGTCATTTTTGGATATCATGGAGTTTCGGGTAAGGTCTTTATATTTTATAAATTGCTTTCTTGTTTTAGAATTATGTGTTGCTGTAGTTGGCAAGTATTAAAGGGACATAAATCCATTTTTTCATAAAATGATTCAGACAGAGAGCACAATTTTTTTTAAAACTCATTTTATTTGAGGTAGTAAGTAACATGACAGTCAGAATGGCTTCCATTCACAGAGTAACATTGCATGTTTGAATGGAATTTACAGGAAAAAAACATATCTGGACAATTTTAAACAACTAGCTGAACACATCAGGTGAGCCAATGACAAGAGGCATATACGTGCAGCCACCTATCAGCAGCTAGCTCCTAGTAGTGCACTGCTGCACCCGAGCCTTGCAAGATACCAAGAGAATGAAGAAAACTAGTTAACAGAAGTATCTGAATCATTAGAGAAATTGGGTTTTATGTCCCTTTAAGGAAAAGTTTTCAAAATCAAAGACTATAGGACACACACAAATATGAATGAATGACATAAGTTCATTAAATATAGACATGTGCATTGGTTAAAATTTAGGTTTGGACCATTTCAGGTCATTCAGATTTCGTTAAGCATTTAATTTGTTTGGGAGGGGTGGTAAATGAGGTTGGGGGGCAGCTACACTACATAAAAATGTGTGTTTTTTATTATTAGCTAAATATTATATACATATTATAAATCATGGAAAACTGGGTACTGGCTAGGGTTGCCATGTTTTCCTGGACACTTATAAGTTATGCATGGTGCAGGTTAAGCAGGGCGGAACATGTATTGTGCCCTTGGACATCACATGAATAGTGCTGATGAACAACACAATGCATGTTCTTCTCTGCTTACCCTGCAGCATCTGTAACTCATAAGTGTCCAGGAAAACATGGCCGAGGTGGCAACCCTAGTACTGGCAGACAGCTGCCAGTACCTAAGATGGTGGAAATTAGTTAGAGGGGGGAGGGTTAGAGAGCTTCTTGGAAGGGATCAGGGAGGTGGGAAGGTAAGGGGATGATTCTACACTGAAGAACATAATTATAATTTAAAAAATTAATAAAAAAAAGAATAAAAAAAAAAGGTCTAATACTGCATACTGGCAGACTGTCTGCCAGTACTTAAGATGAGGTGACCAGTTGGGGTGGGGAGGGAAGAGAGCTGTTTGAGAGAGATCAGGGAGGGATCAGGGAGTGGGAAGAGTAAGGTAGGAGGCTAATCTCTACACTAAAGCTAAAATTAGCTTTACAAGATACCTAATTAACCCCTTCACTGCTGGGCTAAATACAAGTGTGGTGCGCAGCTGCAATTAGCAGCCTTTTAATTACCAAAAAGCAATGGCAAAGCCATATATGTCTGCTATTCCGGAACAAAGGGGATCCCAAATAAGCTTTACAACCATTTAATTGCACAAACTGTTTGTAAATAATTTCAGTGAGAATCCTAACGTTTGTGAAAAAGTTAACAATTTATTTTATTTGATCGCATTTGGCAGTGAAATAGTGGCAGGAAATATACCAAAACAGGTCTAGATCAATACTTTGGGTTGTCTACTAAAAATATATATATATATAGTTTTGATAGGTAACTAAAAAAAACTAGACTATATTTCTGTTTAAATGTAGTGATGACAAAAAGGCTAAAAATGCCCTGGTCTTTTGGGGAAGATTTAGTCTGAAAGGCCCGATCCGGGTTAAAGCCCCAAAACTGCTTAGTTAAAATAAAAAAAACTATAATGTCTAATTTGGTTAATTTTCGGAGCGCGAATTGCTACTGCGAGCTCACAGTAGTAATAACCAGCCACTTGTAATGCAAACGGGCAGGCCCTTAAAAATAATAATTTTAGAAAAACAAATTTAATCTTGAGAAATGTTTATATTGCTATGTAGTGTTCTTTATGTGAAACAGAGCCTCTTATATTACAATGCAAGGTCTTATTTTGCTTGTTTAACTAAAACAAATGTGATTGTTCAGATCATTAATCTTCACAAAGCAACATCTTTCCATTAAACCACAAACAGAACCTTTTTGTTCATGGAAGAAACCTTGTGAGTCTAATTCTTAATGGTAAAGGTATTTTGTGACCTTCCTTTTATTTCTGTATAAGTTAAAAAACACTAGAGCAAGTAGTATTACAAAATACAACAGAACAGAACATTTGGGGGTAGATTTCCTAAGGGTCCGCTTAACCTCGTTAAATGCCGACAGCATACGCTGTCGGAATTTATCATTGCACAAGCATTTCTAATGAAATGCTTGTGCAATGCCACCCCCTGCTCACCGGTGGCCAATCGGCCGCTAACAGGGGTGTCCATCATCACGACCGCTGCTTCTTAACTTACGTTTCAGGCAGCATCCGCTGCTTAGAAAATCTACCGCTTGGTATAAGTTGCCAACTGTTACATGTCTTGAATAGACCAAGGTATGGTATTACATATGTGGCATTGTTAGCTGGTTTGATTTTTGCACAGGTGCCTTCTGGAGTTATTATTTGTAGCGAATACATAAAATCTTTTAATATTATTCTTACAGGGCCAAATGTTGTCAACACATTTGAAGAATTTTAAAATAATGTAATGTTGACTAAGTCACATAACAACACTCGTAGGTGTAGATAGGGGTGCTAACCAAAACAAGGCAGTTGGCAACCTAAATTACAGAGTTGCAACAATTATATCAAAGTATATATGTGTATCTAATTGTATAGGATTCAAGTCACATAACAAATCAAGAATTTATTTAGCTAATCTTAGTTTTGTAAAACTAGTTTTCTAAAAATATATCAAACTACATTTGTAGCTTATGAGGCTTTGCAGTGCAGGTGTGCATGAGTGAGCATACAACCACAAATTCAAGAAGCAGAAACTGCTTCTTTAGCCTCTCCACTAACTGAGAGGTGGTGATATAAATTCTTGTGACACTTGGAATTGCACAAGAGAGCTCTTGTGCAATGTTACATTTTTCCATGTGACGCTTCATCGCAAATGCCATTTGCAGGTGGACAAATTCTCTACTTGCTAATTAAAACCACAACATAATCAAAAGGGCTGAGCTTCCAAAGACAGAAATAAAGAGCTGAGCTTCCAAAGACAGAATAAGTCTTTTACAAAGACTTATTTAGCTTATCTCTCTATATTTACACAAAATTTTCCTTATTTTATAACTCTATACACAGGGAAATCAATACATAAAGAGAACAATTATCTCTGTTCCATCATCTACTGGGATTGTAATTTCTTCTAAACCTTTTGTTTACTTAGGCCTAGATTTAGAGTTGGGCGGTAGCCGTCAAAACCAGCGTTAGAGGCTCCTAACGCTGGTTTTTAACGCCCTCTGGTATTTGGAGTCAGTCAGGAAAGGGTCTAACGCTCACTTTTCAGCCGCGACTTTTCCATACCGCAGATCCCCTTACGTCAATTGCATATCCTATCTTTTCAATGGGATCTTTCTAACTCCGGTATTTAGAGTCCTGGCTGAAGTGAGCGTTAGAAATCTAACGACAAAACTCCAGCCGCAGAAAAAAGTCAGTAGTTAAGAGCTTTCTGGGCTAACGCCGGTTTATAAAGCTCTTAACTACTGTGCTCTAAAGTACACTAACACCCATAAACTACCTATGTACCCCTAAACTGAGGTCCCCCCACATCGCCGCCACTCGATTAAATTTTTGTAACCCCTAATCTGCCGACCGCCACCTACGTTATACTTATGTACCCCTAATCTGCTGCCCCTAACACCGCCGACCCCTATATTATATTTATTAACCCCAATCTGCCCCCCACAACGTCGCCGCCAGCTACCTACAATAATTAACCCCTAATCTGCCGACCGCAAAGCGCCGCCACCTACATTATAGCTATGTACCCCTAATCTGCTGCCCCTAACACCGCCGACCCCTATATTATATTTATTAACCCCTAATCTGCCCCCCTCAACGTCGCCTCCACCTGTTCTACACTTATTAACCCCTAATCCGCCTCACTCCCGCCTCACTAACCCTATAATACATAGTATTAACCCCTAATCTGCCCTCCCTAACATCGCCGACACCTAACTTCAATTATTAACCCCTAATCTGCCGACCGGACCTCACCGCTACTCTATTAAATTTATTAACCCCTAAAGCTAATTCTAACCCTAACCCTAACACCCCCCTAAATTAAATATAATTTTATTCTAACGGAGCTCACCGCTATTCTAATAAATTTTTTAACCCCTAAAGCTAAGTCTAACCCTAACACTAACACCCCCCTAAATTAAATATAATTTAAATCTAACGAAATAAATTAACTCTTATTAAATAAATTATTCCTATTTAAAGCTAAATACTTACCTGTAAAATAAACCCTAATATAGCTACAATATAAATAATAATTATATTGTAGCTATTTTAGGATTAATATTTATTTTACAGGCAACTTTGTAATTATTTTAACCAGGTACAATAGCTATTAAATAGTTAAGAACTATTTAATAGTTACCTAGTTAAAATAATAACAAAATTACCTGTAAAATAAATCCTAACCTAAGTTACAATTAAACCTAACACTACACTATCAATAAATTAATTAAATACAATACCTACAATTATCTACAATTAAACCTAACACTACACTATCAATAAATTAATTAAATACAATACCTACAAATAAATACAATTAAATAAACTAACTAAAGTACAAAAATAAAAAAGAACTAAGTTACAAAAAATAAAAAATATTTACAAACATTAGAAAAAATTACAACAATTTTAAACTAATTACACCTACTCTAAGCCCCCTAATAAAATAACAAAGACCCCCAAAATAAAAAAATGCCCTACCCTATTCAAAGCTCTTTTACCTTACCAGCCCTGAACAGGGCCCTTTGCGGGGCATGCCCCAAGAAATTCAGCTCTTTTGCCTGTAAAAAAACACATACAATACCCCCCCCCAACATTACAACCCACCACCCACATACCCCTAATCTAACCCAAACCCCCCTTAAATAAACCTAACACTAAGCCCCTGAAGATCTTCCTACCTTATCTTCACCTCACCGGGTATCACCGATCGGTCCTGGCTCCAAAATCTTCATCCAACCCAAGCGGGGGCTGGCGATCCATCATCCGGCGGCTGAAGAGGTCCAGAAGAGGCTCCAAAGTCTTCATCCTATCCGGGAAGAAGAGGCGATCCGGACCGGCAACCATCTTGATCCAAGCGGCATCTTCTATCTTCATCCGATGACGACCGGCTCCATCTTGAAGACCTCCAGCGCGGATCCGTCCTCATCTTCCGACGACTTCCCGACGAATGACGGTTCCTTTAAGGGACGTCATCCAAGATGGAATCAGCCAATCAGAATCAAGTTCAATCCGATTGGCTGATCCAATCAGCCAATCAGATTGAGCTCGCATTCTATTGGCTGTTCCGATCAGCCAATAGAATGCAAGCTCAATCTGATTGGCTGATCGGATCAGCCAATCGGATTGAACTTGATTCTGATTGGCTGATTCCATCAGCCAATCAGAATATTCCTACCTTAATTCCGATTGGCTGATAGAATCCTATCAGCCAATCGGAATTCGAGGGACGCCATCTTGGATGACGTCCCTTAAAGGAGCCTTCATTCGTCGGTAGTCCGTCGGGCCAGCAGGATGTTCCGCGTCGGAGGTCTGCAAGATGGATCCGGAAGAAAGAAGATTGAAGATGCCGTTGATAGAAGACTTCAGCCGGATCATGGACCTCTTCAGCTCCCGCTTGGATGAAGACTTCAGCCGGATCATGGACCTCTTCAGCTCCCGCTTGGATGAAGACTTCAGCTGGATCATGGACATCTTCAGCCCCCCGCTTGGGCTTGGATCAAGACACCGGAGGAGCTCTTCTGGATCGATCGGTGAACCTGGTATGGTGAAGATAAGGTAGGAAGATCTTCAGGGGCTTAGTGTTAGGTTTGTGGGTGGTAAGTTGTAATGTTGGGGGGGGTATTGTATGTGTTTTTTTTACAGGCAAAAGAGCTGAATTCTTTGGGGCATGCCCCGCAAAGGGCCCTGTTCAGGGCTGGTAAGGTAAAAGAGCTTTGAACTTTAGTAATTTAGAATAGGGTAGGGCATTTTTTTATTTTGGGGGGCTTTGTTATTTTATTAGGGGGCTTAGAGTAGGTGTAATTAGTTTAAAATTGTTGTAATTTTTTCTAATGTTTGTAAATATTTTTTTATTTTTTGTAACTTAGTTCTTTTTTATTTTTTGTACTTTAGTTAGTTTATTTAATTGTATTTATTTGTAGATATTGTATTTAATTAATTTATTGATAGTGTAGTGTTAGGTTTAATTGTAACTTAGGTTAGGATTTATTTTACAGGTAATTTTGTAATTATTTTAACTATTTTAGCTATTAAATAGTTCTTAACTATTTAATAGCTATTGTACCTGGTTAAAATAAATACAAAGTTACCTGTAAAATAAATATTAATCCTAAAATAGCTACAATATAATTATAATTTATATTGTAGCTATATTAGGGTTTATTTTACAGGTAAGTATTTAGCTTTAAATAGGAATAATTTATATAATAAGAGTTAATTTATTTCGTTAGATTTAAATTATATTTAATTTAGGGGGGTGTTAGTGTTAGGGTTAGACTTAGCTTTAGGGGTTAAAAAATTTATTAGAATAGCGGTGAGCTCCGGTCGGCAGATTAGGGGTTAATGTTTGAAGTTAGGTGTCGGCGATGTTAGGGAGGGCAGATTAGGGGTTAATACTATTTATTATAGGGTTAGTGAGGCGGATTAGGGGTTAATAACTTTATTATAATAGCGGTGCGGTCCGCTCGGCAGATTAGGGGTTAATAAGTGTAGGCAGGTGGAGGCGACGTTGTGGGGGGCAGATTAGGGGTTAATAAATATAATATGGGGGGGGCGGAGCTTGGCTGCACAGGGAGATGGCCGACTAATGTATTAGCTCCTAGGCCCCACTCACCAGGCAAAATAAAAAAAGCTACCTGGCCAACATCAAATAAGACCGGAGGCTCACCAATCTATCCCACAACAAACAGAGAGAGACTCTAGGGGAGAAGAGAGTCAAAAACAAATACCGCGGCTGAGACACCTCAAGTTGACAGCGAAGAGCGCAGCTCCCGCGTGTGGATCCGGTACAGACACAGCCACTTCACACGCTAGGGAGACTGAACGGGCAGGAGACCACGCAGGAAGCAGGAGGGGGGCCCGTACTGACTAACAGAGTGGAAGGGGCATACAGGAAGTAACGGAGACCGGAGCGAGACACCCACTCTGCATCTTAAAGCCGGATTCCCCACGGACACTAGGTGAGACGCTGCACAGGCTAGGAAAATACAGGAGGCCAGCTGGGGGGTACACACAAGCACAGGGCCACATAAATTAAAGAACTGTTGGTGGTGAGGTGCGCAAAACCTGGGGGGAAAAACAAACAGAACCTGCAGAAGAGGCATAAACAAAACAAAAAACGGAAGCAGGCTGTTGGAACTGCAGGAGGGCCTGGGTTAAAACATCATCCCATTTCAATACTTTGGCAGTGACAGGCAGGCTGAGACACCACAGCAGCAGGCTGATACATATCACTCAGGACACTGACCCAGGAACCATACATTAGAGATAGCTGCATGAGGCTACCCCCTAACAAAACCAGGAGGAGAAATATATATTGGCTCTGCAACCCCTCTAAAAGGACATTACCCATCAAACCCCTCAGGTCCCAGAATATCTACAAGCCACAATATAATAAGAACAACAGTTTTGGTAAAGTGGGCTCCCCAGACCCCCTGTAAACACATAACTGTGTGTGTCTTACAAGCAGACTCCCTGTTACCACTTTATATGTGTACTTATTGTGGACGCATACACACTGCAGCCTACCACCCTACCCTACAGAACTGGCAGAGGTCATGCCCGGCCGGAAACTAAATAAACCAGACAAAAACAACAAGTCTAAACCTATTCACCAGTATCTGAAAACACAAGCCATATCCCCTATAAGCACAGAAATGGAGGCGGCAATAGTACAGGATACTGGGGCGACACAAAAGAATTTGTTAGAATCAGGAGACAGTCCCCCACTGACCAAGGATGACCTCAAAGCATTGTGCACAAAAGAGGACATAAAAGAAATCATGGGAGAGGTCAAGGGCTGGTTTAGCGAGCTAAAAAAAGACTTATCAAGAGTTACTAGCAGAGTAACAACACTGGAGGAAAGCCAGGTTACCACTGACAAAGATATACAACATATCTGGAGGCTAGCCTATGACCAGGAGGAAACCATTCAGCATTTGTTAGAAAGGGTCGAAGACCTTGATAACAGGGGTAGGCGTAATAACCTACGCATAAGGGGGGTCCCAGAAACAGTACATCAGAATGCCATTGAGGGTTGCCTCCAAGATATCTTTAGAACACTAAAAGGTACAAGTAACTCCCCAGATATTTGCATAGAGAGAGCCCATAGAGCCTTGCGTGCAAAGCCTCCCCCCAAAGCTCCACCCAGGGATATAATCTTAAAGCTCCTTAATTACAAAGACAGAGAGGAAATACTGTGTCATGCCAGGCTGAAACAGAAATTCACCCATGCGGGCAACCACATACAGTTCTTTGCAGACCTTTGTCCAACAACACTGCAGAAACGAAGGGAACTCCACTTCATCACTTCAACTTTACGAGAACAAAGAATCCCGTACCGCTGGGGTTTCCCCGTCAGCATCATTGCCACAAAGGACAACAATATCGCTGTTTACAGATCTCCGGATGATCTCCCCCGCTTCAACAAAACCCTACAGTTAAACATCATTCACCCAGAAGAAGGCGGATTCCATGAGCAAGACAAAATGCACCAAGGCCGGCCTGGTGCTGGAGGGACACAAAGTGTGCGGCCACAACATACTTCACCAACAAGGATGCAAGCGACAACAAGCTCATCTGATACCTAACTTTGATCTTGGACTCTAAGGGACTGCACACCTGAGAAGGCCTGAGTAGCTTAAGGTCGTATGTTATCTTTACTCTAAAAATGTTTTGAAATTTGCTTGGGGGTGGGGATACTACCCTTAGCACTGCATTTGTTATTGTTATACTTGAATTAACAGTTGTTGAAAAGTTTTCCTTTTTATAGAAATAAGTTGCATTACCATCACTGTTTAATTTAGAAGAAATAGCGGAACTCAGTATATTGTTTATCTGATTAAATTGTTGGTAGAGATATAGTACTGCAGATAGCACACATACCAGAACACAGAGCCAGACAAATCTACACAAGAATACCAGATAATAACCAGGGAACTAAACCCCTGCAGATCTCGAGTTGACATCAACACCAACCACATTCATAAGGGACATAATAGCAGAAGAGACCGGACATGCACTCTCTCACACTTACAACAGTAAATGTAAATGGATTGAATAGTCCAGAAAAGAGATCTATGGTCTTCAGAGACCTTTATAAAAATACAGGCGACATATTGCTAATACAGGAAACACACTTCAAGAGAGGCAAAGAACCAAGGTTATTATCACATAAATATAGAAACGTATTCTTAGCATCAGGGACGTCAAAAAAAGCTGGAGTAGGCATATTATTCAAAAACTCAATACAATTCCAACCCACATATATAGAAAAAGATAAAAACGGAAGGTATATAATACTAGTGGGCCTATTATTTAACAGACCGGTTACCATAGCAAATGTGTACCTCCCAAATAAAGATCAGCATCATACATTCAAAACCATCTTTCACTCATTACTGATCCACGCAAAAGGAACACTGTTCTTGGGAGGGGATTTTAACCTACCGTTAGACCCGCAAATGGATACCTCTACTGGATCCACAAGCACACCTACACGAGTAATCAAAGCTGTCAAGAGCCTTTTACACCAACTGAAACTACATGATGTATGGAGAGCCGTGAATGGACAAACTAGGGATTATACATTTTACTCAAACCCACATAACACATTTACCATGATAGATTATATACTAACAGACCAACTAGGGCTAGCTTTGATTATAGACTCCAAAATTCTGCCCACCACGTGGGCAGATCACGCACCGGTACAATGCGGGATAGAATGGCCAGATATCCCACAGAAAGCACATACCTGGAGACTGGATGAACACATGCTAGGGGACCCCCTAACCAAACAAGCCATAGACAGGACACTTGACAACTACTTTAGAGAGAATACAACAGTGGACACACTGGATGGGACAGTCTGGGAGGCACACAAGTGCGTAGTCAGAGGGGAACTTATAGCAAGAAAGGCAAGGGAAAATAAAGAGAACAGGCAATTCCTAAATTCCACACTGGCACAAATAGGGTATTGGGAGAAAGAGCACAAATCAAATCCACGATCCTCAGACATACTAACATCCTTGCAAAAAGCTAGACAATCATTAAGGAGTTACCTCACTAAGGAATACCAAAGGAAAGCTGCATACCTAAAACAAAAATATTTTGATGTCAGAGACAAGACAGGCACATCATTAGCAAAAGCCTTGAGAAGGAGGCAACTAAACACACATGTTCACTATATCAAAAACAAACAAGGGGCTACACATAAAGACAGCAAGAGTATTGCCGAGACATTCAGACAATATTATACATCACTATATAATATCCCAGAGGTAGCTACACCGCAACATATTGAGGGCTTCCTAGCAGAGTTAAATCTCCCTAAGCTAGAGAAGGAGGAAACTGAGAAACTTGAGCTACCTATATCGGTAGATGAAATTAAAAAAGCCATAAAGTCTATGCCAAGTGGCAAAAGTCCGGGCCCAGACGGATTTGGAATGAAATACTATAAAACCTACCCTCATCATCTAATTCCCCCGTTAGTGAGGCTGTTCAATTCTCTTTTAAGCAATAACGGATTTACAGAAAATATGTTAGAGGCGCATATCACGGTACTGCCGAAACCAGGAAAGGAACCCAATACACCTGAGAATTTTCGCCCGATTTCTCTTCTGAACTCGGACGTTAAGATTTTCGCTAAAGTTCTGGCCCATAGAATAAACCAGTTTTTACCTAAATTAATAAACACGGATCAAGCGGGTTTTATCCCAGGTAGAGAAGCCAAGGACAACACCCTTAAGGCCCTACAATTAATATCCTATGTTAAGCACAATAAAACACCAGCGGTCCTTATATCCACGGATGCGGAGAAAGCCTTCGATAGGGTAAATTGGCAATTCCTAAAAGCAGTAATGCATAAAATGAAATTTGGCGACAAATTTATTCAATACGTCTTCTCTCTATACACATGCCCCATGGCCCGGATTAAAGTGAACGGCATACTGTCAGACAAACTTCACATTAGAAACGGAACTAGGCAGGGATGCCCACTCTCGCTGGTCCTCTTTGCAATCTCAATAGAGGCACTAGCGCAAGCAATAAGAAATAACACACAAATCAAAGGAATACAAATAGGGGACACAGAACACAAGCTTGCCTTATACGCTGATGATGTTCTACTTACGTTAACAGAGATTGAGACCTCACTGCCAAAGACATTAGAAATATTCCAAAATTATGGAAAAGTATCCCATTTCTTAATTAACACTAATAAATCCGAAATGTTAAATCTAACATACGAGGAGGAAAAATTTCAACAATTGACACAAACTTGCCCCCTTACAAAGTACAAAACTTAAATATCTAGGTATATTTCTGGCAACAGACACCAAAACTGTATTCCAGGCTAATTATAAAACCCTTGAAAATACTCTTATTACCGACCTTTCCAGCTGGAAGAGCAAGTCTATCTCGTGGATAGGAAGAATAAACGTGATAAAAATGAATGTTCTCCCTAGACTCCTGTATTTATTGCAAACAGCCCCCATCCATCTCCCACACCAATACCTATCTAAGATTCAATCATTAATAGAACAGTTCATATGGCAAGGAATTAGGCCAAGAATAGCCAAACAGACAATGTATATGCCCAAAGATTGCAGAGGCCTAGGGGTACCAAACATACATATTTACAAAACAGCAATAGCTTTACAAAATCTAGTGGAGTGGTGCACAAATAACATATATAAGCAATGGGTACAAATTGATAGACATGTACTGGGGCTATGTAATGCTGGAATTGCGGCATGGCTACCTGCTAAGCAACGTCCGACAATCCTCAAACACTACCAGATACTGGAGGAATTTTTTCAGACATGGGATAGACTGATAAATACCACCACATTCATATCTACTATTACCTCCCCGATGCAACCCATATGCAACAACGCATCACTCCCCTGGAATCAAAAAGACAAACAGGGAAACTCAGGAACACACATTAAACACAGGGTCATCTCAATATTTCTCCAAGACGGGAAGATAGGCCCTCTGGAAACAACCTTAGATTCACATCCAGATATCACTGTAAACTGGTACTCCTACATGCAAATAGGACATTACATTCATACACATCCCAAAAAGCAATATCTAACAAGAAAGCCAACCCCTTTTGAGACACTATGTCTATCAGATGACACCCCTAGACATTTAATCTCTATAATATACAAACAACTATTGAAAGGAGAGACACAAAAATTGCCAAATTACACTCGAACATGGGAGAGGGAATTGGGACTAGATATAACAGAGAAAGACTGGCAGAAAGCATTTAACGAAACTAAGAGATCATCTGTCTCAGAAAGGGTACTGGAGACAAATTATAAATTTTTAACGAGATGGTACCTAACACCCAGCAGACTGAATAAAATATACAAGACAGCAAGCAGTAGGTGTTGGAGGGGCTGCGGGGAGGAAGGTACCCTGACACACATTTGGTGGAGTTGTAACAATTTAGACACATTTTGGGCGGGGGTTCTTGGCCATATGTCAGACATAGTAGGAAAACAAATACCTAATGATCCTCTAATCCTTCTATACCTGTCTCTCCCCAAGATCAACAATAGTGTAGCCAGGCTACTCCTTATACTAATGATTAATAGCGCCAAATCCCTAATTCCCAAACACTGGAAATCAAACATAACACCGACAGTAGAGGACTGGAAAATACAGGCAGAACATTTCCTCAACCTTGAAAGATATCACCATTTACAGTCAGGCACAGTGGAAACTCACGAACTCATGACACTTATGTGGAAACAACATTTCACTCCAACATAACACACAGAAACCCACCACAGACGCAATAGGTAGATAATGTAAAATGCAGAGGTGATCTACCTAACCTTCTCATGAGGTTATAACAGAAGGCAACGTAACTGGTCATTACTCTCTTGCTGGTCTCCTATGTTTAATGATTGCTAACCCGCCCCACTGAAGCGTCAAAAGAGACTGTTTACGATTCATGTTTGGACTCTTTTTATATTAACCCTGGTTGTTGATATGCTGCATTTTCGCTACATATAGATAAAGTGCTGTCTGTTATAAATAAGAATGTAATTCAATAATGTGAGAAACAGAGTGTAATGGATCTAACAGAGAACCTGTGAAGTTAGAACATGTATACTTTACAGTATTTTTCTCTATGTTATGGGTTCTCCTATTACTATGTTTGTATTACGAATTGCCTTGTTACTTATCTATTTTTGCATATGATGTATGCCTTTATGGATTAAATAAAGCTCTTTTGAAACAAAAAAAAAATAAATAAAAAAAATAAATAAATATAATATAGGGGTCGGCGATGTTAGGGCAGCAGATTAGGGGTACATAGGGATAATGTAAGTAGCGGCGGTTTACGGAGCGGCAGATTAGGGGTTAATAATAATATGCAGGGGTCAGCGATAGCGGGGGCGGCAGATTAGGGGTTAATAAGTGTAAGGTTAGGGGTGTTTAGACTCGGGGTACATGTTAGGGTGTTAGGTGCAGCCGTAGGAAGTGTTTCCCCATAGCAAACAATGGGGCTGCATTAGGAGCTGAACGCGGCTTTTTTGCAGGTGTTAGGTTTTTTTTCAGCTCAAACAGCCCCATTGTTTTCTATGGGGGAATCGTGCACGAGCACGTTTTTGAAGCTGGCCGCGTCCGTAAGCAACTCTGGTATCGAGAGTTGCAGTGGCGTTAAATATGCTCTACGCTCCCTTTTTGGAGCCTAACGCAGCCATTCTGTGGACTCTCAATACCAGAGTTATTTAAAAGGTGCGGCCAGAAAAAAGCCAGCGTTAGCTACGTGGGTCGTTATCGACAAAACTCTAAATCTAGGCGTTAGCTTTTCTATAACCAGTGTTAAGAACTGAAATATTCAGTAAAGGTGGGGATAAAAGAGGCAAAACATGTATTTCTGGTAAAGAGAGTCTCTAGATTCCCCTGGGGGGGGGGGGGGGAATAAACGACTATCCTCAAAAAATCCCCTTTAGATAGGCCTACGTATACTAAAGTGGGCAGTGCCTTATGCTGGGAGATATAACTTTAATAATTAAAGAGAAGAGAGAAAAGAGGCATAATATGGCACACTTGTACAGAGGATAGTAGTGTACAGAATTAAACTGTGTGTAGGAGTATTGTATTACAAAGGCCTTTGATAAAGCAATTGCAAAACGCGCATTAGGCGTTTGCACTACCTCCTCTACTTTAATTAGTTGAATTGTTGGCCTTTACTGGCATTTTTTGTAGATAGTCCGTATTTGATTGTTGAATTTGGGGCTTTTCTCTCTCAGCTGGATAACGAGTAGATCCTGAGGGATCCGTAGGCATTATAGATTAGTATATTTGTTAATTTCCTCTGAGTATAATCCGAATATTGTTGTTTTTCGGTATTAGCCCCCTTTTTCCTTGGTCTGTCTGCAATGGTAATTTTATTGTTGAATTATTTGTTTAAAAACAATTTAATCTTGTGACTGTTCTATTTATTTAGTTCTATTTTTTTTAACTATTGGATGGCATGGTCCATCATTTGTATTTTTTATTTTTATTAAACTTTAAGTTTTAATACAATACTCCTACACACAGTTTAATTCTGTACACTATTATCCTCTGTACAAGTGTGTCATATTATGCCTCTTTTCTCTCTTCTTTTAAATTATTAAAACATGTATTTTAAAAGACAAAATATAGGTAATGGAGCTATTTGTAAACAATGTAATACACTCTAGTGGGTAAAATGGATCATTAAAGGAAAAGTAATTACCTTTAGATTTGTGTTATGTTTTTCTTTAGCAGCAAAACAGGAATGTATTGTAATTTTTACAAGGTGTTTACTTTAAGAATACATTAAAGGGGAGAAAGTATTTTTATGGTGCACTGCCAGTTTAGCAAATGATACATTCATTCACAACTATATTCCATAAGCAGAGACTTTAAAATGGCACAATATTACAGGAGACCTGATATCATCAATACCCTTAATAATGGTTAGAAACATTCCAAAATCTTAGCGCTACTGAATGGTAACATCACTCAAGTTAAATCAATAGCACTTATTTGTGTGCTCAAGTTAAATGTAATGTATCTGGGCTCGCTAATATCTGGATGTTGGATAGCTTGGTGCGCTAAATCCCCTCACATAATAGACTATGGCGACATGATGAAAAACTAATGTAGGCTATTGCTCTCGTGCTAAGCCAAAGCTGCACTAAACTGTATGTGTGTTAGGTCAAATAGTGGAGTTTTTTTAAAACTTATTTTTAAACTATGATTTTGTATTGAAAACAAAATTTATGCTTACCTGATAACTTTCTTTTCTGGCATGGAGAAGAGTCCACAAATCCATTCCAATAACTAGTGGGAATTCAAAGAAATTTATCAGGTAAGCATACATTTTGTTTTCTTTCCGATTGCATTGTGATTCCACAAATCCATTCAAATTACTAGTGGGAACCAATACCCAAGCTAGAGGACACATAATGGAAGGGAGTGAGGGAGAACAAGACAGGCGGACCTGAACAGAAGGCACCACCACTTGAAGAACTTTTCTCCCAAAGGAAACATCAGCCGAGGGAAAAGTATCAAATTTGTAGAATTTGGAAAAAGTATGCAATGAGGACCAAGTGACCACCTTGCAGATTTGCTCCACAGATGCTTAATTTTTGAAAGCCCAGGAAGAAGAGACAGCCCTAGTGGAATGAGCCGTAATTCTCTCAGGAGGCTGTTGTCCAGCTGTCTCATAGGCTAACCGGATAACACCTCAACCAGAGAGAAAGAGTAGTAGAAGTGGCCTTCTGTCCCTTAAGCTTACCAGAGAAAATGACGAACAGGGCATTAGATTGCCGAAAATCTTTAGTTGCTTGTAGAGAAAATTTTAGCGCATGCAGGGGGCGTGTCCTAGCAGTGGCTCTGTGTAACCGCATCTTTCCAGAGCTCCGGGAGAGTGGCTTATAATTTGCTGATTATCAACCCCCAATCACAGCATCTAACACTAACATGATAGAATTCGTGTTTTTAAGCGACTTACACTACAAATTGAACAATTTTGCTATATTTATGACCCCAGGGCCGGAAGAGGACACCTGAGACCTGTAGCTGCAGTGATCTTACAGGCAGTCCCCCCCCCGGTCTATCAGGACTGATTGCATATCAAGCCCATATTGACACCTTCAACTACCAATAATATCCTCTACCTTCTCTAACCAGACTAACATGCCAAGCGGGGAAAATACAGAGAAAGACATGATGGTAACCTTTCCTGATGACACAAGGGACAAAAGCTCCTCCATTACACACAATGCTATACTCCTTAGACTGGAGGCGATCTTTAAGCCACTAATACACAAAGCTCCATCGGAACAAGAACTCCAACTTCTCATGAATAGGATAGCACCTATACCACAGATCATACCGACAAAAAAACAAGCTACAACATGTGGAGCCCGCCTAACCCTAGGGCCCGGGGAGGCCGCACAGCAAAATGTACTGCTGGCTGGGGATCTATTCCAGCTGATCACCTACCGACAGACATCACAGAATGAGAGCAAATCATTGCCAGAGAGAGCACAGGCGGGAAAAGCAAGCAAAGTATCAAAGTCAATGGTGGGATACAGGGTCAAATGCCTAACCATTCCTTGTAATAACCTAAATAGTCCATAATACTGACAGGTTGCACACACCCACTTATCCAGTGTTAGTAAGAATCAGTAATCCAATAAGGGTCTCAAAAAAATGCTGAAATCAATGTATACCTGGCTGTGTTCAACCGTCACAATATTAGTAACGATATTCCCAAATGTGAATAACAAAGCTTCTGGGGTTCAATTCAATTTGAAGCTTCTATTCCAAAAAGCATAAGTACTCAGTGCGATGCAAACAACCAATACAAAGTATACAGAAATAACGAGTAACTCACACATCAACAACATCACATCTCTTTGCAAAGTACATCTGCATACTGGCCACTGCCATGATCAACCGATCAGTTTGGGTTGATATTAAAACAATTACTTCAAATGCTGTTTGTGCCTGTGGCCAATCTCATAACATAATAGTGACAAATTGCACAGTGTGTTTTGAAATATGCATACAACAGTCTTACCCTTCTCTTCTCCTTAACTGCAAAAAGCGTCCAGTTCACTGGCTTCTTACCGCATCCCACAACAGAGGCCTTTCTCTTCACTCAGTAGTGTGTGATGTATCCTCGTCTGTGAGCCGGTTCGGAAGCTATTGGTCAATGCGTGGGTGTGTGTTAGGCAGCCAGCCTATCCTGAGCAAGTCCGTTACCGGATCTTCTTAAAACACTTTTATTAATGAAACAGTTTAAAAACTTGAAAATCATCTGCATACAGATAAGGAAAGATTGAACAAAGTTTCCCCCTTTGCTAGATTGGATAATGGCTGACGCACCAATAAAGGTATTTACGCCATACCTTATGGTAAATCCTGTGAGTAACAGGTTTACGAGTCTGAGCCATGGTATCAATGACCTTCTCAGAAGAACCACGCATAGCCAAGATTAGGCGTTCAATCTTCAAGCAGTCAGCTTCAGAGAATCTAGATTTGGGTGGAGGAAGGGACCCTGAAGTAGAAGGTCCTTCTTCAGAGGCAACCTCCAAGGGGAAGAGATGACATCTTCACCAGATCCGTGAACCAAATCCTGCAAGGCCAGACAGGAACTATTAGAATCACCAACACCCTCTCCTGCTTGATACGAGCAATGACTCGAGCAAGGAGAGCAAACAGAGTGAACAGGTATGCAAGACCGAAGTAACACGGAACTGCCAGAGCGTCGATCAGAGCTGCTTGTGGACCTCTTGATCTTGACACATACCTTGGAAGCTTGGCGTTTAGACGAGACGCCATCAGATCCAACTCCGTAACCCCCCACCTGAGGGTTATCATTGTGAATTCTTCCAGATGAAGAGCCCACTTCCCGGGATGAAAAGTCTGCCTGCTCAGAAAATCCACTTCCCAGTTGTCCACCCCTGGGATGTGGATGGCAGAGAGGAGACAATCGCGAGACTCTGCCCACTGGAGAATGCGAGTCACCTCCTTCATAGCTAAGGAACTCCAAGTTCCTTCCTGGTGGTTGATGTATGCCACCGAGGTGATGTTGTCTGATTGGAATCTGATAATCCGGACCAAACTTAGTTGAGGCCAGAGAGTTGAAGATTGCTCTCAACTCTAAGATGTTTATGGGGAGAGAAGACTCCACTCGAGTCAAAAGACCCTCAGCCTTTTAAGAACCCCAAACTACTCCCCATCCTGACAGGCTGGCATCTGTGGTCACAATCACGCAGGATGGTCTCAGGAAGCATGTACCCTGAGACAGATGGTCCTGCGAAATCCACCAAGATAGAGAGTCTCTTGTTAGGGGATTTAGAACTATCCTCTGTAAGAGATCTGAGTGGTCTCTGTTCCATTGTCTGAGCATGCATAACTGTAGAGGTGTCAGATGGAAACGAGCAAAAGGAATAATGTCCATGTAAGCAACCATTAGACCAATTATCTCCATACACAGAGCCACTGATGGACGGATAGAAGACTGAAGTGAACGTCAAGAAGCAAGAATTTTGGATTTTCTGACATCCATCAGAAAAATCTTCATGGACAGATAATCTATGATCGTTCCCAAAAAGCATACCCTGGTGTCTGGTACCAGGGAGCTCTTTTCCATATTTACTTTCCATCCGTGTGTATGAAGAATTAACAACAGAGTGTCTGTATGAGATTTTGCTAAAAGAAAAGATGGCTCCTGAACCAACATATCATTCAGGTATGGCACCACTGCTATCGCTTGAGATCTGACCAACGCCAAAAGGGCACCTAGAACCTTTTTAAAGATCAGAGGAGCCGTGGCAAGGCCGAAGGGAAGAGCAACAAATTGGAAGTGTTTGTCTAAAAAGGCAAACCTCAGGAATTGGTGATGTTGCCTGTGAATGGGAACATGAAGATACGCATACTTCAGGTCTATGGTAGACATGAACTGACCCTCCTGAATCAAGGGTAGAATGGAGCGTATAGTCTCCATTTTGAATGATTGAACCTTGAGAAATTTGTTGAGACACTTGAGATCCAATATGGGTCGTAAAGTTTCCTCCTTTTTGGGAACCACAAAAACGTTTAAATAAAATCCTGGACCCTGTTCCACTACAGGAACTGGGACAATCACTCCCAGAGAAGATAGGTCCTTTATGCAATTCAAGAAGGCCTCTCTCTTCACCTGTTTTGCAGATAACTTTGACAGGATAAATCTGCCACTTGGGGGACAAGACTTGAACCCTATCCTGTATCTCTGGGATACTACTTCCACACCTGTCTTGCTTGTCTCCTTACACATGTTAATTGTTTGAGCCACATGTGTATTTGATGTCTTCACATCCTTTTAACTTGCAAAATAAAGAAAAGTTGCACCGCTTGTTGCTCCCGATATCGTGTTTTGTAGCTGCTTTGGATTTGACCGAGTGAGCACAGAAGGGCGCACCAATCTGAGTTCAGAGAAACTTGTTGAACACTCGTGAGTGGCTGCCAGAGTGAAAGTGACACCTTGCTTGACCTATCACAGCCCAGCATATGTGACGTCTGATATAGGAGGCGAGTTCTGGAAGAACCAAGCCCATGCTGCCTGTCGGCTCCACACAGAGCAGGAGAAAGGGATACAGATCTTGGGGCAGCATTAGAGCCTCTTAGGACCAGGCGAGTCACGAACCTGCAGTGGAAAGCGGGTAAGTGGAGCTGTAGCTGTAGCAGTCAAGCTTTAATGTATGTTCCAAGGCTGCACTGTTTTATATACTGAGACTTTAGAACTGCAAGGTGTATTTGTATCTGGCAATTGGGCTAATGAAAGTGAGAACTCTCCATGGAAACTATTGTTTGAATTAGTAGCCCATCCCTGAAGGTATACTAGGAACCTATCTCTATTATTGTATTTAGCTACTACTTCTACAGCCCAAGGATCTGGGACATCGACGATCCAAACTTGCCGAAAAAAGGAAAACCTGCCCCCTACTTGGCCAAGACTGCATTTATGCTGACTTAGACTCAGAGGAAGGTTTCTTGGTTTGCTTCCCCTTATTCCAAGGCTAACTGGACCTCCATGAAGTCCTGGATTGTTTCGGCTTGGAAGAGGAAGCCTTTTGTCCCTGGAAGTTATGAAAGGAACGAAAATTAGAATTCTGGTGACCCTTAGGTCTAGCCTTTTTGTCTTGAGGTAGGAAAGATACCTTTCCACCAGTAAGGATTTGGAAATGATCTCAGCCAGACCAGGACCAAATAAAGTCTTGCCCTTAAAGGGTAAAGACAGAAGTTTTGATTTGAATATTACATCTGCAGACCATGATTTTAGCCACAGAGCTCTGCGGGCTAGAAGAGCAAGGCTAGCAATCTTGACTCTGAGCCTAACAACTTGCATGCTGACATCACATATAAAAGTATTAGCCAGCTTTAGAGCTTTGATCCTATCTTGAATCTCCTCTATAGTAGACTCTTCTGAAATTAGCTCAGACAAGGAATCACACCAATAAGATGCTGCACCCGCAACCGTAGCAATATATGCAACTGGTTGCCATTGTGAACCCTAATGAACGTACATCTTTCTTAAGTAAGCTTCCAGCTTCTTATCAATAGGTTCCTTGAAAGTAGAGCTATCCTCAAGAGGGATAGTAGTTCTTTTGGCTAGAGTAGATATAGAGCCCTCTACCTTAGGTACACTGTGTCAAGAGTTAGCAACAGGAAACATTTTCTTGAAAACATGAGACGGGGAAAAGGGAATACCTGGCTTTTCCCATTCCTAAACTATAATTTCCGACATACTATCTGGAACTGAAATACCTCTACAGATGAAGGTTTGACATCAAACACTCTGTTAAGCTTACTAGACTTCTTAGGAGTCTCAGCGACAGTAGAGTCTGAGTCCTCCAAAGTAGCAATGACCTCCTTCAAGAGCAATCGGAGGTGCTCCAGCTTAAATCTAAAATTAACCTCCTCTGGATCTGCTGTACTAGTCACCGCAGTCTCAGAGTCAGAGATCTCACCCTCAGAAGCCACTGAGGAATGATCTTCAGATAACTGAGACTGACTAAAGCAGATTTAGCAGAGTCAGAATTCTTAGTATGAGATATATTCTTAGATTTCCTTTTTCTCTTACCAGCCATAGGGAAGGCTGCTAAAGCCACATAAACCACAGAAGTTATTTGTGCAGCAAAATTGCCTGGTAAATAAACACCCCCAGGAACTTGTTGAGAGGAACCACAGCACACTGCATGTAAAACTACTAAAGCTTGGGACATTTGAGGAGAAAGCTAAGGCATGGCACAGACACCATTATCCTGAGAGACAGATGGCTCTGAGAGGGAATCTGATTTTTTAGACATTAAAGCTTTATTTAAGCATGTGGAACAAAGCTGCGCAGGAGGAATAATCTGAGCCTCCAAGCAATATAAGTATTTTTTAAATGACAAAGCAATGATATCATTAGATTCCATCTTTCTCTTTAAAAATGATTCCCAAAAGCAATTGTTTAGATTTTATCAGAAATAAAAATAAAATCTCTTAAAATGTTTTCTAACACCAAAATTCTGATCTTCTAGATCACAAGCCAACTTTTAATTTATTCTGGCTACAAATGATAAGGATTGAACTAAAATTCTTGGCAGGCAAGAATCACTATGAAAACAAATAGACACCGCTATACTTCAGCTTTGCTGAGGTAGACTTACCCACTGGTGACCAGGAAACCCACTAGCAAAATATGCAATAATCTAACTAAGGAGGTGATCAGTAACCGGCAAACAGACTCAGATGATATGGACCCTCCAGTGACGCTCCGCTCTCCAAGCCGGTAGTGAGAAGCTAAGCCGAAAGGGAAAAGCGGAGAGCAAAAGAAAACTTGCTGCGCCATAATCAAAGCGCGTGAAATCCAAAACGAAACTCTGATTCCTCACAAGGAATGAAGAAGCGCCATAAAAGTATAACCTCCACTGATCACACACATTTTACAAGTGCAGTATACAATAAGAGTCTTAGGGGTATATTTAACATAGTGCGAACGGACATGATACAATGTAGCGTATCATGTCTGCTGCACATCGATAAATGCATCATACGCTGTCGGCATTTATCATTGCACAAGCAGTTCACCAGAACTGCTGGTGCAATGCCGCCCCCTGCAGATTTGCGGCCAATCGGCTACTAGCAGGGGGTGTCAATCAACCAGATCGTATTCGATCAGGTTGATTTCTGTCTGCGGCCTCAGAGCAGGTGGACAAAATATGGAGCAGCTGTCTTTAGACCTCCGCTTCATAACTTCTGTTTCCGGCGAGCCTGAAGGCTCACACGGAAACAGGGGCATCAAGCTCCATACTCAGTCTAATTTTAATAAAGATTACCCTTCTCAGTGCCAGCCTCAGATAAAAACAGGGGAAGATAACATTAACCCCTTAATCTCCATAAAGCCATCTCAAGTGCCCTGACAGTACTGCCCATATATATATATATATATATATATATATATATCCCCTATAAGAGGCTAAATTTGTCCCATAAGATGTCCACAGAGGGTTAACCTCTAAAGTTCTGGGTCCTTCCAACTCTAGAAGGAAAAAGCACTTACCTGTGGATCCAGCTGTAGGGCAGGAACAGCTCCTCAGATATGACAGGTTCAGCCGACCTCTGACAGGGACCTGTAGGCAGGGACAGAACTACAGGGGGTGCAGAGGTCGCAATTGTGACCGGGATCCCGAGGGTGGGGGCCCAGCTTAAAACCCCCCCAAAAAACCTTGACCTGCCACTGCCTGCACTGATATCATGTGAGTGTGATGTGATGCTTCACTAGTGTCTCTGTCTTTGATTACAGGGGTTAGTGTTTCTGTTTTACCCATTGGTGTTTATGTGTGGGGGGCTGGACCATGTCACAGATTACTGTGGTCACTTTATAAAGTACTGGGGCGGGTAGGGTCAGGCCAGCCATCTCACCAGCAGATTACAGACTGTGTCACTAACTCACTATATACAGTACTGGTCAGACCATCTCACAGACTGTGGGCACAGGGTACCTCCTTTTGCAGACATGTAATCTGATTCACATTTTTTTTTCTGTGTTAAATGTAAAAAAAAAATAATTAAAAAATTATATGTATCAAATTCACATTTTTTGGGGGGTGGGGGCACTTCTTGCACCTGGGCCCTGTAGTTTCTAGTTACGCCTCTGCCTGTCTGAAAAGAAAAGCAGAGTAACTTACCCTGATTTTCTATTGAGGGCAGTATTCCCTCTAAGGACAGTTTGTTTTGTGTGCAGCCCAGCATTGAAACAGTTAACAAGAGAACCATACCTTGCCATCTGCATTGTACAGTGTTTGCTAATTGCAGGGTGTGGTTACTTAATTAACTGTTTCACTGCTGGGCCGCACACAAAACTGGCCTTAGAGGGAACACTGATTGAGGGGTAGCATATACTGTTAGAAGGTAACTGCTAACAACCCCATTACTCTACTAAAGAGATGTACATGGACACAGCTTGACCCTAATCCTTGCTTGCAGGGAAAAGTACCCATTAAAGGATTAAAATCTTCAGACACTATCTTCACACATCCTCTGGATGTTCAAGGCAAAGAATCACTGGGGATTATGGGTAATGGGAGTGACACTTAACAGCTCTGCTGGGGTGTCCTTTGCCTCCTCCTGCTGGCCAGGAGTTGAATTCCCACTAGTAATTGGAATGGATTTGTGGACTCTCCATGCTATTGGAAAGAAATATGAGTTTAAAACACTGCACACATAACCACATATAATACTTACACACTCACTCACACACACACATATATATACTGTATATATATATATATATATATATATATGTATGTACTGTATATTTATAAATACACACATTTAGCACCTTTTCATATGCAATATCCCATTAAATCACTGTTAAAACTTTTTTTGTTTCAATAATTAACCTTCAGTTTACATTTAATATTTATAAATATTAGTTAAATACTTAGCTAAATAATGTATAGCATAAATGTTTATTATTATTATTATTATTATTATTATATTCAAGCTTTAGCGCTTTACTTCAGGTCTCCAAAAGTGCTAATTTTCCAGTGTATTTTGTACTGTGCTCGAGCAGAACACTTAACCCACTACTTGTAATATTGACGATATCCATTCATTGTATAAGGAGAGCAAAAAAATTGTCAGCTGCATTAAGATTTTAGGGTAAACCTTTTTCTTTTACCATTCACTTAAAATAACAGATTTACGCTATTCTTAACACAGGGTCTACCTCATTCTGTAGTTACTCAAACATGGAACTGTTCTATTGAGAGTCAATAGACCAATTTCTCATTATAATTAACTATGTTTCAATCTTATTTGTTGAAACTTTTGTTTCAGCATGTTTTAGATTTTTTTATTTTTTTAAACATTTTTAATTTGCATATTTATTTCAAAGAAAGAATATTTAAAAACACTATTAAAAACAGGGGCACTTTCATTCATCAAAGTTTAGAAAGCAGCCGTTTTGTTTAAAAACTTACCTCTCTCCTCTTCACAGCTGGAGCAGCTTCCCCTGCTCGGAGATCCTCTCTTCACACGTTAACAATGACTAATCTGACTTCCTCCAATAACGGCATGGCATCAGGCAATGATTCCCCTGGGGGGAAAGCCATGATTGGAGGAAGCCGGATTAGTCATTGTTGACGTATGAAGAGAGGATATCCGGGTGGGGGAAGCTGCTCTGGCTGTGAAAAGAAGAAAGGTAAGTTTTTAAACAAAATGGCTGCTTTCTAAACTTTGATGAACGAAAGTGCCCCTGTTTTTAATAGTATTTTTAAAACCCGGGCTTTTATTCATCAAAGTTTACCTTCACTTTAAGGATTTCTTCATCTTTACTAAATAATAATTTACATATTTACTTAAAAGAATTTCCTCTACATTTTGTTTCCAACAGGATCACGTTTATGAGTTGCTCAACACAATCGATGCCTGTCAGTGTTACTTTGATATTGTAAGTATTGCGTGTCTTTGGTGATCATAAAATGTGTTAGAAATAAGCTACAATCAAATATTTGTTTTAGAAGTACAACTTTATGTATCAAATTTAAACATTATTGGCTAGATTACAAGTGGAGTGTAAAATAGTGCTTTTCTGAGCGAGATATTTGCCCTCCACTTAATAATACAGGCGCACGCAAATGTGCCCTGGTATAACAAGTTGAGCGCAATGTGAACGCGACCTTGTTGCAGTATTAACCAGCCAGTTGTATTTCCCATTTACGGGCACATCTTAAAATTGTGCTCCACTTGTAATCTAGCTCTATATAAAGAAGTAAAAGGTTGTAAACATGAGTATAAACTGTTTTCAAAAATATACAGGGTTAGAGTTACACAGCTGTAGGAATAGTTTAAAGGGACATGAAACTTAAAAAATGTTTTTCATTATTCAGATACAGAATACCATTTTAAAAAGAGGTTTCTACTTTACTTCTATTATCAAATTTGCTTCATTCTTATGTTATTTATTGAAGAGATATCTAGATAGGTAGCGTGCACATGTCTGAAATGACAGAAAATAGTGCTGGCATCTAGTGCTGCAGACACGTGCATACTCCTGAGCTTACATACTTGCTTTTCAACAAATGATAACCAGAATACAAAGAAAATTTGATAATAGAAGTATATTAGAAAGGTGTTTAACATTGTATGTTCTACATGAAATACATTTTTGGATTTTATGTCCCTTTAACCCCTTAATGACCGCAGCACTTTTCCATTTTCTGTCCGTTTGGGACCAAGGCTATTTTTACATTTTTGCGGTGTTTGTGTTTAGCTGTAATTTTCCTCTTACTCATTTACTGTACCCACACATATTATATACCGTTTTTCTCGCCATTAAATGGACTTTTCATCATATCTTATAATTTACTATAAAAAACATTATAAAATATGAAGGAAAAATGGAAAAAAACACACTTTTTCTAACTTTGACCCCCAAAATCTGTTACACATCTACAACCACCAATAAACACCCATGCTAAATAGTTTCTAAATTTTGTCCTGAGTTTAGAAATACCCAATGTTTACATCTTCTTTGCTTTTTTTGCAAGTTATAGGGCCATAAATACAAGTAGCACTTTGCTATTTCCAAACCACTTTTTTTTCAAAATTAGCGCTAGTTACATTGGGACACTAATATCTTTCAGGAATCCCTGAATATCTATTGACATGTATATATTTTTTTTTAGAAGACATCCCAAAGTATTGATCTAGGCCCATTTTGGTATATTTCATGCCACTATTTCACCGCCAAATGCGATCAAATAAAATTTTTTTTTCACTTTTTCACAAATTTTTTCACAAACTTTAGGTTTCTCACAGAAATTATTTACAAACAACTTATGCAATTATAGAATAAATGGTTGTAAATGCTTCTCTGGGATCCCCTTTGTTCAGAAATAGCAGACATATATGGCTTTGGCTTTGCTTTTTGGTAATTAGAAGGCTGCTAAATGCCACTGCGCACAATACGTGTATTATGCCCAGCATTGAAGGGGTTAATTAGGGAGCATGTAGGGAGCTTCCAGGGTTAATTTTAGCTTTAGTGTAGTGTAGTAGACAACCCCAAGTATTGATCTAGGCCCATTTTGGTATATTTCATGCCACCATTTCACCTCCAAATGCGATCAAAGTAAAAAAAAATGTTAATTTTTTCACAATTTTAGGTTTCTCACTGAAATTATTTACAAACAGCTTGTGCAATTATGGCACAAATGGTTGTAAATTCTTCTCTGGGATGCCCTTTGTTCAGAAATAGCAGACATATATGACTTTGGCGTTGCTTTATGGTAATTAGAAAGTCGCTAAATGCTGCTGCGCATCACACGTGTATTATGGCTAGCAGTGAAGGGGTTAATTAGGTAGTTTGTAGGGAGCTTGCAGGGTTAATTTTAGCTTTAGTGTAGAGATCAGCCTCCCACCTGACACATCCCACCCCCTGATCCCTCCCAAACAGCTCCCTTCTCTCCCCCACCCCACAATTGTCCCCGCCATCTTAAGTACTGGCAGAAAGTCTGCCAGTACTAAAATAAAAGTTTTTTTTTTTTTAAAGAAAAAAAAAAAAAGCATATTTACATATGCTGTGTTTAGGATCCCCCCCTTAACCCCCAACCTCCCTGATCCCCCCCAAAACAGCTCTCTACGCCTCCCTCTCAGCCTTATTGGGGGCCATCTTGGGTACTGGCAGCTGTCTGCCAGTACCCATTTTGAACAATCAAATGTTTATTATTATTTTTTTTAAATTTCTGTACTGTAGCTCAATCGCCCCCCACCCCCCCACCACCTAAATCACACAAGGGCTTTTTTATTTATTTAAATTTTGTCCCACTTTGTGTTTTGGGGACACATTTTTTCCGTAGTGTAGCGGTTCCCACCCGCTCCCTCCCCGTGCACGCGCCCGCCCCCGCCCCCTCGTGCACGTGCGCACGCCCGCGTGCGCCCCCGGACTCCCCCGCCCACGATCCCGCCCCCCTCCACATGACCAGGGCCATCGATGGCCGCCACCCACCTCCCATACCGGCTCCCACCCACCAACGATACCGGCCATCGATGTCCGGTGCAGAGAGGGCCACAGAGTGGCTCTCTCTGCATCGGATGGCCGTGAAAGGTTATTGCAGGATGCCTCCATATCGAGGCATCACTGCAATAACCGGAAAGCAGCTGGAAGCGAGCAGGATCGCTTCCAGCTGCTTTCCACACTGAGGACGTGCAGGGTACGTTCTCAGGCATTAACTGCCTTTTTTCTGAGGACGTACCCTGCACGTCCTCAGTCGTTAAGGGGTTAAATAGGCACTCCTTGACTCTTTCACTCATTTATGCCCGGTGGTCATCACTTGCATGTGCACACACTACTTACCCACAAAACATATTACTAAGACAAACCTATGCATACCACAGTACATTTTCTTATTTTGCTGTACTAGTTAGCTAGGTTTACATAACATAAAATGTAAGATATCATGGAGTGTATTACAAATGAAATCCCTCTAAGAAAAGGTTCCATTATTATCCCTATATATCTATATCTATATATACAGTCATGGCCAAAAATATTGGCACCCCTGCATTTCTGTCAGATAATGCACCACTTCGCCCAGTAAATTGTTGCAATTACAAATATTTAGGCATTCTCATGTTTATTTCTTTTTTGTTTATATTGGTTTGACACAAAGAAGTGGAGAAAAAAAAAATCTGACACATTCTACGCAAAACTCAAAAAATGGATTGGACAAAATTATTGAAACTTTCTCAAAATTGTAAGAAATAATTGCATTCAAAGTTCGTGATGCTCCTGCAATTTGTAATTAAACTCACCTGTATCAATTAACAGGTGCTGACAATATAGAAATCACACTGGCAACCTAATAAATGGTGAAACAATTACTCAACTTTTCTGTTTTGTGTCTCTGTGTGCCACACTGAGCATGAAGAAGAGAAAGAGCAGCAAAGACTTGTCTGAGGATTTGAGAACAAAAATTGTGGAAAAGCATGGACAATCTCAAGGTTACAAATCCATCTCCAGATATCTTAATATTACTGTGTCCACTGTACCAACATTGTCAAGATGTTTACAGCCCATGGCACAGTAGCTGATGTTCCTGGACGTGGACGAAAGAGAAAAGTTGATCAAAGTTGCAACCAAGGATTGTTCAAATGGTGGATAAAGAACCTTGATCAACTTCCAGACAAATTTAAGCTGGCCTTCAGGCACAGGGTACACATGTGTCAGCTCGCACTATACATCACCATCTGAATGAAAAGGGATGCTTTGGTAGGAGATCCAGGAGGACCCCACTGCTGACACAAAAACATAAAAAAAGCCAAATTGGAGTTTGCCAAAATTTACCTGAGGAAGCCAAAATCCTTTTGGGAGAATGTGCTGTGTACAAATAAAACAAAATTACAGTTTTTTGGTAAATCCCATCATTTTACTGTTTTCAGAAAAAGAAATGAGGCTTTTAAAGAAAAGAATACAGTCCCTACAGTCAAACATGGTGGAGGTTCACTGATGTTTTGGGGTTGCTTTGCTGCTTCAGGCACTGGATGTCTTGACTGTGTGCATAGAATTATGAAATCTAAAGAATACCAAAGAATTCTGTAGGGCAATGTAAGGCCCAATTTCAGAAAGTTGGGTCTTCGTCAGAGGTCATGGGTCTTACAGCAGGACAATGACCGAACACATAGCACACATACAAAAAGCACCCAGAAATGGTTTAAAACAAAGCACTGGAGAGTACTAAAATAGCCAGCAATGATTCCAGATCTCAATCCCATAGAGCACCTGTGGAAAGATCTGAAAACAGCAGTTGGGAAAAGGAACCCTTCCAATCTGAGAGACCTGGAGCAGTTGGCGAAAGAAGAGTGGTCCAAAATTCCAGTAAAGAGGTATAAGAAACTCATTGATGGTTACAGGAAGCAATTGATTTCAGTTATTTTTTCCAAAGCGTGTGTTACCAAATATTAAATTGAGGGTGCCAACAATTTTGTCCAGTCCATTTTTGGAGTTTTGCGTGGAATGTGTCAGGTTTGGCTTTTTTTCTCCACTTTTTTATGTCATACCCAGGGCCGCCACTAGATATTTTGGGGCCCCTGACTTAACCATTTATCAGGCCCCCCACTCCTTTGACATGTGCAATTTTTTACCAAGTGACTAAAACATATATGCACGTTATTCTTAAGTGTAGTCAAACTTGGAAATGTTGCATAGGTAGTAACACACAAACACAGAAACACTCAGACACACTCATACACTAAAACACACACTCATACATAAGGATTCACATATAGACACTCTAGCAGACATGAAAAGAAACACACAAACACACTCAGACACAAACACCCAAACAGACACTCAGCACTTGTTTACATTGACCTGACAAGTAATGAGGTAGACTACAGTTTTGTCAAAAAAAGAGATTTACAAGACAAAATATGGAGTACTGATTATCTTTTTGTCAAGGAAGATGCCAACTAAATGATGACAACAGCATGAAGTGGCTAAAAGGAAGGGCCCTGAACTGCCTAAACAATGATTTAAAGGTTAAATGGTGGATTGATGACTTTCGAAAAGGTCTCATTAGTCTCAAAGTCTGTAGAAAGATGTGAATAATCAGTAGTAAGTTCAAAATGTCCTAATAAGAACCAGACAATGGACACACACACACACACAAACTCAAACACAAACTTGCACATACACCCAAGAAAACACCGACAGAGATAGCCTCAGAAAACACACAAAGACATACACACACACAGAGACACCCACAGAAAACACACAAAGACATAAACACACAGAGAGACACCCACATAAAACACACAAAGACATACATACACACACTCCCTCACTGAGACATCCACAGAAAACACACAAAGGCATACAAACACACACACTCTCACAGAGACACCTACAGAAAATGCACAAAGACATGCACACACCCTCACAGAGACACCCACAGAAAACACACAGACATACGCACACACCCTCACAGAGACATCCACAGAAAACACACAAAGACATACACACCTACCCTCACAGAGGCATCCAGAGAAAATACACAAAGACATACATACACACACCCTCACAGAGACACCCATAGAAAATGCACAGACATACACACCCACATTCACAGAGAGATTCACAGAAAATGCACAAAGACTGACACACACACCCTCACAGAGAGACCCATAGAAAAAAAAATACATACACACTCATAGAGACACAAACAAAAGCACAAAGACATATACACAGACACCCACAGAAACACTCACAGGAGGTAACATTTCTGCACATTGCATCCCCTAAATCAACAGTTTGTGACATGCATTATAAAAATAAATAGCAGAAATTAAGAGATCACTTTTTAAAGAATCATATTTGTAAATGTGCAAACAAAAATAATTCTGTGAATTTAAAATGGTACATTAATGATCTGTCAGAATGGGTAGATGAAAAAAAGTAATTTTGAAAGTTTGACAAATGTTTGGGTCCCCCCCCATTTTCCCCAACCAAGAGCACCCCTTTAAATATGGTGTACACATGTTCCCATCTGTCAGCTGTAATTAATGATTTTGAGAATGCTGTACTCTATAAGGTCTTGGTGGAACCATAAGCTGTGGTACTCAGTCTCATACCATTAGATCTGGTTAAATGCAGGATTTAGGCTTGTTTGCATGTATTTTAAAATTAAGTCAGCTGTAGTGTAAACTGAACAGTGTTAAGTTAACCCGCCTCATTTCAAACATTATGCAATCTTAGCCTGAGTATATGACATTTTATGCAGATGTAAACATTTTAGCTAAAATGCCTCCTGGCATCTGGAAAGTCCTTGCATAAAGGGGCAGTAAACTGGAATGTAAAATATATATATATATATATATATATATATATATATTAATAAAAAAACCTCATATCTGCCAAAAGGGCACCTTCCATTTGTGTATTGTGGAGGAAACATTTCTGCATGGTTTTAAATATATAATTTCTACCGAATTGTCAAATAATCATAAATACACTGCTGCATATTGCTAAAAAAATGTGTTTTTATGGACCCCTGGCCCCACCATACAACTACTTCCACACTGAAGTTACAATCCAAAATTGCACAAAGAAATAAAAAAACATTTACTAAGTAAGTCCTACCTCCTCTGCAAATGAAATTGATTTGCCGTCTGGCTCAGGCACACACTGTACAAATAGAAAAATGATTAAAAATACACTTTATTTAACATATATACAGACTTAACAATTTCTAGAATTGGGAATATAAAGAGGTGGGTATAAGTATGTATAAGTCCATAAAATGCATAAATGGATTCTCCTCCTGATTTAAGATGCTGGTATTTTCTATCCACCCCAAAAACAGGTTGGCATATGTGGGTGCACAGCATGTACCCATTACTGTGCCCCTTTTCTGTAGGTATACCTTATTGTTAAACATAAAATAGTTGTGTTTTAACACAAAATCTAATAAATCTACGATAAACTCGTCCTCTACATTGCCTGTAGGGTTTACCGTTTTTTGAAAATATTGTACAGCTTCCATACCCAATGTATGAGGGATATTTGAGTATAAACTTTCTACATCTATACTCCCAAGCAGGGTATTTTCTTGTACAATCACATTCTCTAAACATTTTAGAACATCCTTTGTGTCTTGGACGTACAAGGTTAATGTGTGTACAACATTTTTCATTTTTTAGTCAATGAATACACCGACATTCTCTGTAAGACATCCCAACACTATTGGTCTCCCAGGTGGTTCCTTTTGACTTTTGTGTATTTTAGGGAGACTATAAAACTTTGCCACTCTAGCTAACAAATTACACATATATTGGTATTCAGCCTTTGTTATTAGTCTTTAACCATAGCCTCTATGCAACAATGATTTTAACTTATTGGTAAAGTGTTCTGTGGGGTCATGTTTCATAATATGGTAATTTTCTTTAATTTTCTTTATTATCAAGTATGTTTTGGCACATTTTCAAATATTGTGCATTACTCATAATAACCATATTCCCACCCTTGTCTGCACTTTTTATGGTTATCTCTGGATTATTTTTTAATTCATTCAAAGCCCTTCTCTCTTTGAAACTCAGGTTCTTCCTGATTTTACTTTTGCTGTTAAGTGCTTCAAGTTCGGTGGTTACCAGAGAAACACATTTATCTATAGTTGGATATTTCGAAATTGTTGGCATGAAATTACTTTTGGGTTTTACCACACTATCCCTAGGTACATATTGGGGATTATCATTCTCGTTTAATAGAGTTACCATTAGATTCACCATCTCGTGGTCATCCTCCTCAATCCCCATATCATTTAGACAGTTTGTATTAGAATCTTTATGATATTTATATAGGGCAAGCTTCCTGGTGAATAAATGTGTGACTTTTACCCAATTAAATGTGTCAAATCTTGAAATGAGTATAAAGTAAAGTCCTTTGGATAGAAGAGTGTAATGTTCTTTTCTTAATTTGATACCTCCTAGATTAATGATTTGTAAATCCCTATAATTTATTTCTGTTTGTTTGGGGGTTTGTTTCTGTTTTGTTGCCTGCTTCTTATAGTTCTTTTTGGGGGGAACAGGTTCCTCTCTAAAAAAAATCCTTGTAATGGAGGGTTCAGTTGTTGCAGTAATTACATTTGCTGTTGTTGTTTGTGTTTATTCCTCATGGAGGGTTCTGACTCTGTGGATGAGTTATCTGACGTGTTCGGTTAACCCCTAGTGTCTTGTGTATATCTGGGATTTCTTCGTTTATAGTTTGCTTTATATATATTCCCTTTCTGGTGATCTGACCAGTCTCTTTGAAGTTTCCTATTTTTGGTTTCACTCAGTTTCTCTTTCAATTTATCAATATGAAACTTTAGTTTCTGATCCAAAGTTTCAAAGTCTTTATGTGATGTAAACTTATTTGTTTGTATTTTGGCATCCTCAACTAATTTAGTTAATTGTACATATTGTTTTCTTTCATACTCTAATGTGAGTTTCATAAGATCTAAAGAACACTGTGTTAGGATTTCTTGCCATCTTAAAAACATAATTTATGCTTACCTGATAAATTTATTTCTCTTGTAGTGTATCCAGTCCACGGATCATCCATTACTTATGGGATATTAACTCCTCCCCAACAGGAAGTGCAAGAGGATTCACCCAGCAGAGCTGCTATATAGCTCCTCCCCTAACTGCCATTACCAGTCATTCGACCGAAAACATGCAGAGAAAGGAAAACCATAGGGTACAGTGGTGACTGTAGTTTAATGGAAAAATTACCTGCCTTAAAGTGACAGGGCGGGCCGTGGACTGGATACACTACAAGAGAAATAAATTTATCAGGTAAGCATAAATTATGTTTTCTCTTGTTAAGTGTATCCAGTCCACGGATCATCCATTACTTATGGGATACCAATACCAAAGCTAAAGTACACGGATGACGGGAGGGACAGGAAGGCTCTTTATACGGAAGGAACCACTGCCTGAAGAACCTTTCTCCCAAAAACAGCCTCCGAAGAAGCAAAAGTGTCAAATTTGTAAAATTTGGAAAAAGTATGAAGAGAAGACCAAGTTGCAGCCTTGCAAATCTGTTCAACAGAAGCCTCATTCTTAAAGGCCCAAGTGGAAGCCACAGCTCTAGTAGAATGTGCTGTAATTCTTTCAGGAGGCTGCTGTCCAGCAGTCTCATAGGCTAACCGTATTATGCTACGAAGCCAAAAGGAGAGAGAGGTAGCCGAAGCTTTTTGACCTCTCCTCTGACCAGAATAAACGACAAACAGGGAAGACGTTTGTCGAAAATCCTTAGTTGCCTGTAGATAAAATTTCAGGGCACGGACTACATCTAGATTGTGTAGCAGACGTTCCTTTTTTTCGAAGAAGGATTAGGACACAAAGATGTAACCACAATCTCTTGATTGATATTCCTGTTAGTGACCACCTTAGGTAGGAACCCAGGTTTAGTACGCAGAACTACCTTGTCTGAATGAAAAATCAGATAAGGAGAATCACAATGTAAGGCAGATAACTCAGAGACTCTTCGAGCCGAGGAAATCGCCATTAAAAACAGAACTTTCCAAGATAACAACTTGATATCAATGGAATGAAGGGGTTCAAACGGAACCCCCTGTAAAACATTAAGAACTAAGTTCAAACTCCATGGTGGAGCAACAGTTTTAAACACAGGCTTGATCCTAGCTAAAGCCTGACAAAAAGCTTGATCGTCCGGAACTTCTGACAGACGTTTGTGTAAAAGAATGGACAGAGCTGAAATCTGTCCCTTTAAGGAACTAGCGGATAAACCCTTTTCTAAACCTTCTTGTAGAAAAGACAATATCCTCGGAATCCTAACCTTACTCCATGAGTAACTCTTGGATTCGCACCAATATAAGTATTTGCGCCATATCTTATGGTAAATCTTTCTGGTAACAGGCTTCCTAGCCTGTATTAAGGTATCAATAACTGACTCAGAAAAACCACGTTTTGATAAAATCAAGCGTTCAATTTCCAAGCAGTCAGCTTCAGAGAAATTAGATTTTGATGTTTGAAGGGACCCTGGATCAGAAGGTCCTGTTTCAGAGGTAGCGACCAAGGTGGACAGGATGACATGTCCACTAGATCTGCATACCAAGTCCTGCGTGGCCATGCAGGCGCTATTAGAATCACTGATGCTCTCTCCTGTTTGATTCTGGCAATCAATCGAGGAAGCATCGGGAAGGGTGGAAACACATAAGCCATCCCGAAGGTCCAAGGTGCTGTCAAAGCATCTATCAGAACCGCTCCCGGATCCCTGGATCTGGACCCGTAACGAGGAAGCTTGGCGTTCTGTCGAGACGCCATGAGATCTATCTCTGGTTTGCCCCAACGTCGAAGTATTTGGGCAAAGACCTCCGGATGAAGTTCCCACTCCCCCGGATGAAAAGTCTGACGACTTAAGAAATCCGCCTCCCAGTTCTCCACTCCCGGGATGTGGATTGCTGACAGGTGGCAAGAGTGAGACTCTGCCCAGCGAATTATCTTTGATACTTCCATCATTGCTAGGGAGCTTCTTGTCCCTCCCTGATGGTTGATGTAAGCTACAGTCGTGATGTTGTCCGACTGAAACCTGATGAACCCCCGAGTTGTTAACTGGGGCCAAGCCAGAAGGGCATTGAGAACTGCTCTCAATTCCAGAATGTTTATTGGTAGGAGACTCTCCTCCTGATTCCATTGTCCCTGAGCCTTCAGAGAATTCCAGACAGCGCCCCAACCTAGTAGGCTGGCGTCTGTTGTTACAATTGTCCAGTCCGGCCTGCTGAATGGCATCCCCCTGGACAGATGTGGCCGAGAAAGCCACCATAGAAGAGAATTTCTGGTCTCTTGATCCAGATTCAGAGTAGGGGACAAGTCTGAGTAATCCCCATTCCACTGACTTAGCATGCACAATTGCAGCGGTCTGAGATGTAGACGTGCAAAGGGTACTATGTCCATTGCTGCTACCATTAAGCCGATCACCTCCATGCATTGAGCTACTGACGGGTGTTGAATGGAATGAAGGACACGGCATGCATTTTGAAGCTTTGTTAACCTGTCTTCTGTCAGGTAAATCTTCATTTCTACAGAATCTATAAGAGTCCCCAAGAAGGGAACTCTTGTGAGTGGAAAGAGAGAACTCTTCTTTTCGTTCACCTTCCATCCATGCGACCTTAGAAATGCCAGTACTAACTCTGTATGAGACTTGGCAGTTTGAAAGCTTGAAGCTTGTATCAGAATGTCGTCTAGGTACGGAGCTACCGCAATTCCTCGCGGTCTTAGTACCGCCAGAAGAGCACACAGAACCTTTGTGAAGATTCTCGGAGCCGTAGCCAATCCGAATGGAAGAGCTACAAACTGGTAATGCCTGTCTAGAAAGGCAAACCTTAGATACCGGTAATGATCTTTGTGAATCGGTATGTGAAGGTAAGCATCCTTTAAATCCACTGTGGTCATGTACTGACCCTTTTGGATCATGGGTAAAATTGTCCGAATAGTTTCCATTTTGAACGATGGAACTCTTAGGAATTTGTTTAGGATCTTTAAATCCAAGATTGGCCTGAAAGTTCCCTCTTTTTTGGGAACCACAAACAGATTTGAGTAAAACCCTTGTCCTTGTTCCGACCGCGGAACCGGATGGATCACTCCCATTAATAAAAGATCTTGTACGCAGCGTAGAAACGCCTCTTTCTTTATTTGGTTTGTTGACAACCTTGACAGATGAAATCTCCCTCTTGGGGGAGAGAATTTGAAGTCTAGAAGGTATCCCTGAGATATGATCTCTAACGCCCAGGGATCCTGGACATCTCTTGCCCAAGCCTGGGCGAAGAGAGAAAGTCTGCCCCCCACTAGATCCGTTCCCGGATCGGGGGCCCTCGATTCATGCTGTCTTAGGGGCAGCAGCAGGTTTCCTGGCCTGCTTGCCCTTGTTCCAGGACTGGTTAGGTCTCCAGCCTTGTCTGTAGCGAGCAACAGCTCCTTCCTGTTTTGGTGCAGAGGAAGTTGATGCTGCTCCTGCTTTGAAATTACGAAAGGAACGAAAATTAGACTGTCTAGCCTTAGGTTTGGCTCTGTCTTGAGGCAGGGCATGGCCTTTACCTCCTGTAATGTCAGCGATAATTTCTTTCAACCCGGGCCCGAATAAGGTCTGCCCTTTGAAAGGTATATTAAGCAATTTAGATTTAGAAGTAACGTCAGCTGACCAGGATTTTAGCCACAGTGCTCTGCGTGCCTGAATGGCGAATCCGGAATTCTTAGCCGTAAGTTTAGTTAAATGTACTACGGCATCTGAAATAAATGAGTTAGCTAACTTAAGGGCTTTAAGCTTGTGTGTAATCTCATCTAATGGAGCTGATTCAAGTGTCTCTTCCAGAGACTCAAACCAAAATGCTGCTGCAGCCGTGACAGGCGCAATGCATGCAAGAGGTTGCAATATAAAACCTTGTTGAACAAACATTTTCTTAAGGTAACCCTCTAATTTTTTATCCATTGGATCTGAAAAGTCACAGCTATCCTCCACCGGGATAGTGGTACGCTTAGCTAAAGTAGAAACTGCTCCCTCCACCTTAGGGACCGTTTGCCATAAGTCCCGTGTGGTGGCGTCTATTGGAAACATCTTTCTAAATATTGGAGGGGGTGAGAACGGCACACCGGGTCTATCCCACTCCTTAGTAACAATTTCAGGAAGTCTCTTAGGTATAGGAAAAACGTCAGTACTCGCCGGTACCGCAAAATATTTATCCAACCTACACATTTTCTATGGTATTGCAACTGTGTTACAATCATTCAGAGCCGCTAACACCTCCCCTAGTAATACACGGAGGTTTTCCAGCTTAAATTTAAAATTTGAAATATCTGAATCCAGTTTGTTTGGATCAGAACCGTCACCCGCAGAATGAAGCTCTCCGTCCTCATGTTCTGCAAATTGTGACGCAGTGTCTGACATGGCCCTAATATTATCAGCGCACTCTGTTCTCACCCCAGAGTGATCACGCTTACCTCTTAGTTCTGGTAATTTAGCCAAAACTTCAGTCATAACAGTAGCCATATCCTGTAATGTGATTTGTAATGGCCGCCCAGATGTACTCGACGCTACAATATCACGCACCTCCCGAGCGGGAGATGCAGGTACTGACACGTGAGGCGAGTTAGTCGGCATAACTCTCCCCTCGTTGTTTGGTGAAATATGTTCAATTTGTACAGATTGACTTTTATTTAAAGTAGCATCAATACAGTTAGTACATAAATTTCTATTGGGCTCCACTTTGGCTTTAGCACATATAGCACAGATATCTTCCTCTGAATCAGACATGTTTAACACACTAGCAAATAAACTAGCAACTTGGAAATACTTTTCAAGTAATTTACTATAATATGAAAACGTACTGTGCCTATAACAAGCACAGAAAAAGTTATGACAGTTGAAAATTAATAAACGGAAAAGTTATAGCATCAAATCTTTGTAAAAAACACAATTTTAGCAAAGGATTGCTCCCATTAGCAAAGGATAACTAACCCTGATAGCAGAAAAAAAAAAAAAAAAAAAATACAGAAATAAACGTTTTTTTTTTTATCACAGTCAACTACAATCTCACAGCTCTGCTGTGAGTGATTACCTCCCTCAAAACAAGTTTTGAAGACCCCTGAGTTCTGTAGAGATGAACCGGATCATGCAGGGAAGACAATAAACTTCTGACTGAATTTTTTGATGCGTAGCAAAAGCACCAAAAAAGGTCCCTCCCCCTCACACATAACAGTGAGAGAGATCAGTAAACTGTCATAAATTAAATAAAACGACTGCCAAGTGGAAAAAAATAGTGCCCAAAACATTTTTTCACCCAGTACCTCAGAAAATTAAACGATTTTACATGCCAGCAAAAAATGTTTAACATTAATAAATTGAGTGTTATTAAAAAGCCTGTTGCTAGTCCCTGCAAATTAGGCTAAAGTTTTATGCATACAGTATAATTCCAGTGAAGTGCCATTCCCCAGAATACTGAAGTGTAAAATATACATACATGACAGCCTGATACCAGTTGCTGCTACTGCATTTAAGGCTGAGTTTACATTATATCGGTATGGCAGAATTTTCTCATCAATTCCATTGTCAGAAAATAATAAGCTGCTACATACCTCTTTGCAGATTAATCTGCCCGCTGTCCCCTGATCTGAAGTTTACCTCTCCTCAGATGGCCGAGAAACAGCAATATGATCTTAACTACTCCGGCTAAAATCATAGAAAAACTCAGGTAGATTCTTCTTCAAATTCTACCAGAGAAGGAATAACACACTCCGGTGCTATTATAAAATAACAAACTTTTGATTGAAGGTATGAAACTAAGTATAATCACCACAGTCCTCTCACACATCCTATCTATTCGTTGGGTGCAAGAGAATGACTGGTAATGGCAGTTAGGGGAGGAGCTATATAGCAGCTCTGCTGGGTGAATCCTCTTGCACTTCCTGTTGGGGAGGAGTTAATATCCCATAAGTAATGGATGATCCGTGGACTGGATACACTTAACAAGAGAAATAAAGTTTGCATCACTGATATGGAAGGAGGGTGCTAATTAAATGCGTAATCCCCTTGGGATGAGTTTATTTTTAACTTAATTCTCCAAACTAAAGATCTCCCAAAACGATTATACTTGTTTTTCATGATTTTGGCAATACTTTTAAAAGCTTCTTCAGTATTAGTAGCTTGTGGACATACATTTCCCACATTTAAAGTAAACATTCTTTCTGCTTCTTGTTTCCATTTATCGAAATCAATAGTTGAGGATAAGTAGCCCGCCATAGCTACCTATACTCAATACCTGTTAGTTCCCAAATTTGTGAGTGTGAATTAAATCACTACATACAATATTGTGTTTAGGGAAGTTTAAGGATTTTGTGGCATTTAAGCCAAGTGTTGAATTAAGCACTATATACTTATAGAAAAATGGTTAAAAATACACTTTATTTAACATATATACAGACTTAACAATTTCTATAATTGGGAATATAAAGAGGTGGGTAATGTCACAGCCACTCCTTTTGATTCAGTCTATATCCCAACACAAAGTTAAAAACATGGGGCCATATAGTTAAAAACATGGGGCCATATAGCCAGAGGGAATGGTATGAGTGGAAAGATGTACTAGGGACAGTCAGAAACAACAAGCATTCATTCAAATATCATACAGCCTATGGACTCAAAGGCGCCATCCTGCCTGCGTACTGCTGTGATTTAACACAGTCAGCCGATTTCTGACTCAGTTCCTAATAAAATCTCTGGCATCAGCATTCACCTATCATAGTGACACTCAGTATAGTTCTAATCGGAACCATCTAACCACTAATGTTATAGGATACGGAATAGCTTAATCAGCGTATCACTTAAATATCATTTGTCAGTCCTACATGGGTTATGGATGGTGTACTAAGTATCAACCAAAAAAGTTTCAAAAAAGTATCAAATAGTGTAATGCTGAAGCGGCAGTCACAGCTGCTACTTTCTCAAACAACCACCCCCTGGCCCCGCCCACCGACACGTTTCATCACTATGCGTGACTTTGTCAGGGCTTAGGGCCGGCCCAGCCATACACTCCTCTGGATATACTCACCAGTTGCCGTGGTAACGACTTATTGTATGCGGAAGTGTTCACCGCATAGGCGTTCGTAGTGTATACTTGTAACAGCATTTATTTCTCAATGTCTATAGCCATTTACAGCTATCGTTAGTGGATATGTGGATCGTAAATCCCACAAGAAGAAATGCAGGTTTGAGAAAACTTGGTATATACATATAAATGGTTAAAATGATCAAGGACACATTTCATAAAATGTTATTTAGAGCCAGACGTAAGTCACAAAGGCTTTGGTTAAGTAACAACTAAAGTTTTTAGAGACCTTGCATTGTATTATGACACTGATTGTATTTTATATGTTTTTTGCAGAAAGATCCCAATTGTTCGTGCTACTCCTGTCATTTATTGTAGACTTCGGTGTGTGAATTTCTATGGGCATATTCATCCTTAGAATTCATCATTATGTACACTACACACCTATGAATTGTCACTGTTTGCAAAGGACATTAAAGTGAGGGCACTTAGAAGGGCATCTTTGAACAGCCACTTGGTTAGGGAATGGTATTGATAGCAATCGGATCCTATCCATATTATTTGGATCTTAATCATATCAGAGTACTATTAGGTAATTACCGAATAGTTTATTTATTAGCCCTCGTTATTCATAGTTTACATGAGGGTGATATCTAATAAGTATAATGGAGCCAAAAATAGGGGAGAGAGGTATTAGTCCCAAAACAGATCCATCATCTACTATTTAAATATTTTTCATATCAGAGTACTGCTAGATAGTTACAGGAAACTCTTATAGGATATTGCTTCATTGAGACCCTTTGGGGAAGCTGACTGTAATTTGTGGATCCATCTACATTCTTTTTGCAGGAACATTCTGTTGATGTTGCCTCTTCTCCTATTTAATTTTAGTTTTTCGATGGCAAAATATTGAATGTCATATTTATTGTGTCTATGCACATTGTTCATATGTTGTGCGACAGGCACATTGCGGTTCCATTTTATATCCCCTATGTGTCCAAGTACTCTCGTTCTCAATTCCCTTGATGTTTCCCCTACATAGATTAGGGGGCATTTGCACATAGCTACATAGATTACTCTATTGGATCTACAATTCAGAAAGCCAGCTATTTCATATCTTTTGTTTGTTTTGGGATATACAAAAAACTTCTTTTGATGCTTGACATCTACCACATTTAAAGAAACCCTTTGTTTCTTTCAACCATGTCCTTGGTTTACACACTGTACAAACTTAAGTGTCAAGTTTGTCTCACACTGTGCATAGTGGTTTAGTGCACACTCAGAAATCCTAATGCTTTACTCCTTGTAATGACATTACCCATCCTTAATAGCACTCTGCTGCAGCACCCTCTGGTGGCTGCCAAAGTTTAAAAATAAATAAATATATATATATATATATATATATATATATATATATATATATTTATATTTAAATAATAGTTGTGCTTGCCTCATGGGGCCCCCTGGCCCAGTGGGCCCCTGACAGGAGTCACCCCTGTCACCCCCTGATTGTGACCCTGGTCATAACAATATTAACAAAAGAAATAAACATGAGAATGCCTAAACATTTGTAATTGCAACAATTTTCTGGGCGAAGTGGTGCATTATCTGACAGAAATGCAGGGGTGCCAATATTTTTGGCCATGACTGTGTATATACATATATAGGGATAAGTTGGGGTATTAATAATGGCACCTTTTTTTAGAGGGATTTCCTTTTTAATACACTCTATAATATCTTATGTTATGTACACCTAGCTTTGGCGCCAAATGTAACTGACTACCCCCAGTTTTGCTTTTAAACATTACTGTGAATCTGCTGGCGAGTGCCAGGGTTTCTGTGTGTTGTGTTGATAATGTTTGTAATGTTTCCCTGTGGGCCTGTCACCCAGGCTGCTCAGGGGTTAACTGCCTGGGTTGCTGCAAACTGTGCAGCTGTCTGACAGTGTTCAGGACTGTGGAGTTTACAGTAGCTTAGGATGTGTACCTAGTCCAGTCTGTGAGTGCGGTCCATTCCTGTGTTTTGTGTATATATATATATATATATATATATATATATATATATATATATATATATATATATATATATATATATATATATATAATATTAGGTTTGATTCGCACCACTTCACTTATTTTCACTAACTTATAAGTTAATATCAGATCAGCAGTGTGCTCGGGGGGAAAAGTTTATTTAAATAATAAATTGAATGAGAAAATTGTGGGGAGATTAATCCTCACTTTAGATCCCTTTATCCGGGACCAGAGTATAGGGTTAAATTTATCTAATAACTAGCAATTCCTATAAAGGTCTACTTCCCCTTTAAATTCCTTACCACTATGTGCTCAAAAACATAATTTATGCTTACCTGATAAATGTATTTCTCTTGTGGTGTATCCAGTCCACGGATCATCCATTACTTGTGGGATATTCTCCTTCCCAACAGGAAGTTGCAAGAGGATCACCCACAGCAGAGCTGCTATATAGCTCCTCCCCTAACTGCCATATCCAGTCATTCGACCGAAGACAAGCAGAGAAAGGAGAAACCATAGGGTGCAGTGGTGACTGTAGTTTAAAATTAAAAAATACCTGCCTTAAAATGACTGGGCGGGCCGTGGACTGGATACACCACAAGAGAAATAAATTTATCAGGTAAGCATAAATTATGTTTTCTCTTGTAAGGTGTATCCAGTCATCCATTACTTGTGGGATACCAATACCAAAGCTAAAGTACACGGATGAAGGGAGGGACAAGGCAGGTACTTAAACGGAAGGTACCACTGCCTGTAAAACCTTTCTCCCAAAAATAGCCTCCGAAGAAGCAAAAGTATCAAATTTATAGAATTTTGAAAAGGTATGAAGCGAAGACCAGGTCGCCGCCTTGCAAATCTGTTCAACAGAAGCCTCATTTTTAAAGGCCCATGTGGAAGCCACAGCTCTAGTAGAATGAGCTGTAATCCTTTCAGGAGGCTGCTGGCCAGCAGTCTCATAAGCTAAGCGGATTATGCTTCTTAGCCAAAATGAAAGAGATGTTGCCGAAGCCTTTTGGCCTCTCCTCTGTCCAGAGTAGACAACAAACAAAGCAGATGATTGACGAAAATCTTTAGTAGCTTGTAAATAATACTTTAAAGCACGAACCACGTCAAGATTGTGTAATAGACGTTCCTTCTTTGAAGAAGGATTAGGACACAATGATGGAACAACAATCTCCTGATTGATATTCTTATTAGATACCACCTTAGGTAAAAACCCAGGTCTGGTATGCAGAACTATCTTATCTGCATGGAAGATCAGATAAGGAGAATCACATTGTAAGGCAGATAACTCGTAAACTCTACGAGCCGAGGAAATAGCTACCAAAAAAAGAAGTTTCCAAGATAAAAGTTTAATATCTATGGAATGAAAAGGTTCAAATGGAACCCCTTGAAGAACTTTAAGAACCAAATTTAAGCTCCATGGCGGAGCAACAGGTTTAAACACAGGCTTGATTCTAACTAAAGCCTGACAAAATGCCTGAACGTCTGGAACATCCGCCAGACGCTTGTGCAAAAGAATAGACAGGGCAGAAATCTGTCCCTTTAAGGAACTAGCTGACAATCCTTTTTCCAATCCTTCTTGGAGAAAAGATAATATCCTGGGAATCCTGACCTTACTCCATGAGTAGCCCTTGGATTCGCACCAATAAAGATATTTATGCTATATCTTATGATAGATTTTCCTGGTGACAGGCTTTCGTGCCTGAATTAAGGTATCAATGACTGACTCGGAGAAGCCACGCTTTGATAAAATCAAGCGTTCAATCTCCAGGCAGTCAGTCTCAGAGAAATTAGATTTGGATGGTTGAAAGGACCTTGAAGTAGAAGGTCCTGTCTCAGCGGCAGAGTCCATGGTGGAAAGGATGACATGTCCACCAGATCTGCATACCAAGTCCTGCGTGGCCACGCAGGCGCTATCAAGATCACCGGTGCTCTCTCCTGCTTGATTTTGGCAATCAGACGAGGGAGCAGAGGAAACGGTGGAAATACATAAGCCAGGTTGAAGGACCAAGGCGCTGCTAGAGCATCTATCATCGTTGCCTTGGGGTCCCTGGACCTGGATCCGTAACAAGGAAGTTTGGCGTTCTGGCGAGACGCCATGAGATCCAGTTCTGGTTTGCCCCAACGATGAATCAATTATGCAAACACCTCCGGATGGAGTTCCCACTCTCCCGGATGAAAAGTCTGTTGACTTAGAAAATCCGCCTCCCAGTTCTCTACACCTGGGATATGGATAGCTGATAGGTAGCAAGAGTGAATCTCTGCCCAGCGAATTATCTTTGAGACTTCTAACATCGCTAGGGAACTCCTTGTTCCCCCTTGATGGTTGATGTAAGCCACAGTCGTGATGTTGTCCGACTGAAATCTGATGAACCTCATTGTCGCTAGCTGAGGCCAAGCCTGAAGAGCATTGAATATCGCTCTTAGTTCCAGAATGTTTATTGGAAGGAGTGTCTCCTCCTGAGTCCACAATCCCTGAGCCTTCAGAGAGTTCCAGACTGCCCCCCAGCCTAGAAGGCTGGCATCTGTCGTTACAATTGTCCAATCTGGCCTGCGAAAGGTCATTCCCTTGGACAGATGGACCCAAGATAGCCACCAGAGAAGAGAATCCCTGGTCTCTTGATCCAGATTTAGTAGAGGGGACAAATCTGTGTAATCCCCATTCCACTGACTGAGCATGCATAGCTGCAGCGGTCTGAGATGTAGGCGTGCAAACGGCACTATGTCCATTGCCGCTACCATTAAGCCGATTACTTCCATACACTGAGCCACCGAAGGGCGAGAAGTGGAAAAAAGAACACGGCAGGAATTTAGAAGTTTTGATAACCTGGACTCTGTCAGGTAAATTCTCATTTCTACAGAATCTATTAGAGTTCCCAGAAAGGAAACTCTCGTGAGAGGAGATAGAGAACTCTTTTCTTCGTTCACCTTCCACCCATGTGACCTCAGAAATGCCAGAACTATGTCCATATGAGACTTGGCAATTTGGAAATTGGACGCCTGTATCAGAATGTCGTCTAAATAAGGGGCCACTGACATGCCCCGCGGTCTTAGGACCACCAGAAGTGACCCCAGAACCTTCGTAAAGATTCTTGGGGCTGTAGCTAATCCAAAGGGAAGAGCTACAAACTGGTAATGCCTGTTCAGGAAGGCAAACCTGAGAAACCAATGATGATCTTTGTGTATCGGAATGTGAAGATAAGCATCCTTTAAATCCACTGTAGTCATGTATTGACCCTCCTGGATCATAGGTAGGATGGTGCGAATAGTCTCCATCTTGAATGATGGGACTCTGAGGAATTTGTTTAAGATCTTGAGATCTAAAATTGGTCTGAAGGTTCCCTCTTTTTTGGGAACCACAAACAGATTTGAGTAAAATCCCTGTCCTTGTTCCTCCTTTGGAACTGGATGGATCACTCCCATAACTAGGAGGTTTTGAACACAGTGTAAGAATGCCTCTCTCTTTATCTGGTTTGCAGATAACTGTGAAAGGTGAAATCTCCCTTTTGGAGGAGAAGCTTTGAAGTCCAGAAGATATCCCTGGGATACAATTTCCAACGCCCAGGGATCCTGGACATCTCTTGCCCAAGCCTGGGCGAAGAGTGAAAGTCTGCCCCCTACTAGATCCGTTACCGGGTAGGGGGCTGATACTTCATGCTGTCTTAGGGGCAGCAGCAGGCTTTTTGGCCTGCTTACCTTTGTTCCAGGTCTGGTTAGGTCTCCAGACCGACTTGGACTGGGCAAAAGTTCCCTCTTGTTTTGCATTAGAGGAAGTTGATGCCGCACTCGCCTTGAAGTTTCGAAAGGCACGAAAATTAGCCTGTTTGGCCCTTGATTTGGACCTATCCTGAGGAAGGGCATGACCTTTTCCTCCAGTAATATCAGAAATGATCTCCTTCAAACCAGGCCCGAATAGGGTTTGCCCCTTGAAGGGAATGTTAAGCAGCTTAGACTTTGAAGTAACGTCAGCTGACCATGATTTAAGCCATAGCGCCCTGCGCACTTGAATAGCAAAACCAGAATTTTTAGCTGTTAGTTTAGTCAAATGAACAATGGCATCAGAAACAAAAGTATTGGCTAGCTTAAGTGCTCTAAGCTTGTCAAGTATGTCTTCCAATGGGGTCTCTACCTGTAAAACCTCTTCCAGAGACTCAAAACAGAAAGCCACAGCAGCAGTGACTGGGGCAATGCATGCAAGGGGCTGTAGAATAAAACCTTGTTGAATAAACATTTTCTTAAGCTAACCCTCTAACTTTTTATCCATTGGATCTGAGAAAGCACAACTGTCCTCAACAGGGATAGTAGTACGCTTAGCTAGGGTAGAAACTGCTCCCTCCACCTTAGGGACTGTCTGCCATAAGTCCTGTATGGTGGCATCTATTGGAAACATTTTCTTAAAAATAGGAGGGGGAGAGAACGGCACACCTGGTCTATCCCATTCCTTAGTAATAATTTCTGTAAACCTTTTAGGTATTGGAAAAACATCAGTGCACACCGGCACTGCATAGTATTTGTCCAATCCACACAATTTTTCTGGCACTGCAATTGTATCACAGTCATTCAGAGCAGCTAAAACCTCCCTGAGCAACACGCGGAGGTGTTCAAGCTTAAATTTAAATATAGACATATCAGAATCAGGTTGAATCTTCTTCCCTGAGTCAGAAACATCACCCACAGAAAGAAGCTCTCCTTCCTCAGCTTCTGTATATTGTGAGGGAGTATCAGACATAGCTCTTAAAGCATCAGTATGCTCTGTATTTCTTCTAACTCCAGAGCTGTCTCACTTTCTAAACCTAGGTAGTCTGGATAATACCGCTGACAGTGTATTATCCATGACCGCCGCCATGTCTTGTAAAGTAAACGCTATGGGCGCACTAGATGTACTTGGCGCCATTAGAGCGTGAGTCCCTTGAGCGGGAGTCAAAGGGTCTGACACGTGGGGCGAGTTAGTTGGCATAACTTCCCCCTCGTCAGATTCCTCTGGTGATAAAAATTTTTAAAGACAGAATATGATCTTTATAACTTAAAGTGAAATCAGTACATTTGGTACACATTCTAAGAGGGGGTTCCACCATGGCTTCTAAACACAATGAACAAGGAGTTTCCTCTATGTCAGACATGTTTAAACAGACTAGCAATGAGACCAGCAAGCTTGGAAAACACTTTAAATCAAGTTAACAAGCAAAAAATAAAAACGGTACTGTGCCTTTAAGAGAAACAAATTTTGTCAGAATTTGAAAAACAGTGAAAAAAGCAGTAAATCAAACAAAATCTTTACAGTGTGTATAATAAGCTAACAGAGCATTGCAGCCACTTGCAAATGGATGATTAACCCCTTAGTTCAAAAAACGGATAAAAAAAACGATATAGACGTTTTTTAACAGTCACAACAAACTGCCACAGCCCTGCTGTGGGCCTACCTTCCCAAACAAACGACTTTGGAAAGCCTAAGAGCCATTTAGAGAGGTCCTATAGCATTCAGGGGACTCCTGGAGGAAGCTGGATGTCTCAGTCTGTAAAAGTTACTGCGCAATAAAGCGCTAAATTAGGCCCCTCCCACTCATATTAAAACAGTGGAAAGCCTCAGGAAACTGTTTCTAGGCAAATTTAAGCCAGCCATGTGGAAAAAAACTAGGCCCCAATAAAGTTTTATCACAAAAGTATATATAAAAACGTTTAAACATGCCAGCAAACGTTTTATATTGCAAATCTATAAGAGTATTACCTCTGAAAGTAAGCATGATACCAGTCACTAGTAAATCACTGTATTCAGGCTTACCTTACATAAATCTGGTATCAGCAGCATTTTCTAGCATTTACATCTCTAGAATTTTTTTTTAACTGCACATACCTCATAGCAGGATAACCTGCACGCCATTCCTCAGCTGAAGTTACCTCTCTCTTCAGTTATGTGTTAGAACAGCAATGGATCTTAGTTACAACCTGCTAAGATCATAGAAATCACAGGCAGATTCTTCTTCTATTTTCTGCCTGGGACAAAATAGTACAACTCCGGTACCATTTAAAAATAACAAACTTTTAATTGAAGAAAAAAACAACTACGTTTCACCACTTCTCTCTTACTACCTCCATGCTTGTCGAGAGTTGCAAGAGAATGACTGGATATGGCAGTTAGGGGAGGAGCTATATAGCAGCTCTGCTGTGGGTGATCCTCTTGCAACTTCCTGTTGGGAAGGAGAATATCCCACAAGTAATGGATGATCCGTGGACTGGATACACCTTACAAGAGAAAACATAATTTATGCTTACCTGATAAATTCCTTTCTTCTGTAGTGTGATCAGTCCACGGGTCATCATTACTTCTGGGATATTACTCCTCCCCAACAGGAAGTGCAAGAGGATTCACCCAGCAGAGCTGCATATAGCTCCTCCCCTCTACGTCACTCCCAGTCATTCGACCAAGGACCAACGAGAAAGGAGAAGCCAAGGGTGAAGTGGTGACTGGAGTATAATTTAAAAAATATTTACCTGCCTTAAAAAACAGGGCGGACCGTGGACTGATCACACTACAGAAGAAAGGAATTTATCAGGTAAGCATAAATTATGTTTTCTTCTGTTAAGTGTGATCAGTCCACGGGTCATCATTACTTCTGGGATACCAATACCAAAGCAAAAGTACACGGATGACGGGAGGGATAGGCAGGCTCTTTATACAGAAGGAACCACTGCCTGAAGAACCTTTCTCCCAAAAATAGCCTCCGAGGAAGCAAAAGTATGAAGCGAAGACCAAGTTGCAGCCTTGCAAATCTGTTCAACAGAGGCCTCATTCTTAAAGGCCCAAGTGGAAGCCACAGCTCTAGTAGAATGAGCTGTAATTCTTTCAGGAGGCTGCTGTCCAGCAGTCTCATAGGCTAAACGAATTATGCTACGAAGCCAGAAAGAAAGAGAGGTAGCAGAAGCCTTTTGACCTCTCCTCTGACCAGAGTAAACGACAAACAGGGAAGACGTTTGTCGAAATTCCTTAGTTGCCTGTAAATAAAACTTTAGGGCACGAACTACATCCAGATTGTGCAGAAGACGTTCCTTCTTCGAAGAAGGATTTGGACACAAAGAAGGAACAACAATCTCTTGATTGATATTCCTGTTAGTGACTACCTTAGGTAAGAACCCAGGTTTAGTACGCAGAACTACCTTATCTGAATGAAAAATCAAATAAGGAGAATCACAATGTAGGGCTGATAACTCAGAGACTCTTCGAGCCGAGGAAATAGCCATTAAAAATAAAACTTTCCAAGATAACAACTTTATATCAATGGAATGAAGGGGTTCAAACGGAACGCCTTGTAAAACGTTAAGAACAAGGTTTAAACTCCATGGCGGAGCAACAGTTTTAAACACAGGCTTAATCCTGGCCAAAGCCTGACAAAAAGCCTGAACGTCTGGAACTTCTGACAGACGTTTGTGCAACAGAATGGACAGAGCTGAGATCTGTCCCTTTAATGAACTAGCAGATAAACCCTTTTCTAAACCTTCTTGTAGAAAAGACAATATCCTAGGAATCCTAACCTTACTCCAAGAGTAACCTTTGGATTCGCACCAATATAGGTATTTACGCCATATCTTATGGTAAATCCTTCTGGTAACAGGCTTCCTAGCCTGTATTAGGGTATCAATAACTGACTCAGAAAAACCACGTTTTGATAAAATCAAGCGTTCAATTTCCAAGCAGTCAGCTTCAGAGAAGCTAGATTTTGATGTTTGAAAGGACCCTGTATCAGAAGGTCCTGTTTCAGAGGTAGAGACCAAGGTGGACAAGATGACATGTCCACCAGGTCTGCATACCAAGTCCTGCGTGGCCATGCAGGTGCTATTAGAATAACTGATGCTCTCTCCTGTTTGATTCTGGCAATCAATCGAGGAAGCATCGGGAAGGGTGGAAACACGTAAGCCATCCTGAAGTCCCAAGGTGCTGTCAGGGCATCTATCAGGACTGCTCCTGGATCCCTGGATCTGGACCCGTAACGAGGAAGCTTGGCGTTCTGTCGAGACGCCATGAGATCTATCTCTGGTTTGCCCCACTGATGAAGTATTTGGGCAAAGACCTCCGGATGAAGTTCCCACTCCCCCGGATGAAAAGTCTGACGACTTAAGAAATCCGCTTCCCAGTTCTCCACTCCCGGGATGTGGATTGCTGACAGGTGGCAAGAGTGAAACTCTGCCCAGCGAATTATCTTTGATACTTCCATCATTGCTAGGGAGCTTCTTGTCCCTCCCTGATGGTTGATGTAAGCTACAGTCGTGATGTTGTCCGACTGAAACCTGATGAACCCCCGAGTTGTCAACTGGGGCCAAGCCAGGAGGGCATTGAGAACTGCTCTCAATTCCAGAATGTTTATTGGTAGGAGACTCTCCTCCTGACTCCATTGTCCCTGAGCCTTCAGAGAATTCCAGACGGCACCCCAACCTAGAAGGCTGGCGTCTGTTGTTACAATTGTCCAGTCTGGCCTGCTGAATGGCATCCCCCTGGACAGATGTGGCCGAGAAAGCCACCATAGAAGAGAATTTCTGGTCTCTTGATCCAGATTCAGAGAAGGGGACAAGTCTGAGTAATCCCCATTCCACTGACTTAGCATGCACAGTTGCAGTGGTCTGAGGTGTAAGCGTGCAAAGGGTACTATGTCCATTGCCGCTACCATCAAGCCGATTACCTCCATGCATTGAGCCACTGACGGTTGTTGAATGGAATGAAGGGTGCGGCAAGCACTTTGAAGTCTTGTTAACCTGTCTTCTGTCAGGTAAATCTTCATTTCTACAGAATCTATAAGAGTCCCCAGAAAGGGAACTCTTGTGAGTGGAACGAGTGAACTTTTCTTTTCGTTCACCTTCCATCCATGTGACCTTAGAAATGCCAGTACTAACTCTGTATGAGACTTGGCGGTTTGAAAGCTTGAAGCTTGTATCAGAATGTCGTCTAAGTACGGAGCTACCGAGATTCCCCGCGGTCTTAGTACCGCCAGAAGAGCACCCAGAACCTTTGTGAAGATTCTTGGAGCTGTAGCCAATCCGAATGGAAGAGCTACAAACTGGTAATGCCTGTCTAGGAAGGCAAACCTTAGGTACCGGTAATGATCTTTGTGAATCGGTATGTGAAGGTAAGCATCCTTTAAATCCACAGTGGTCATGTACTGACCCTTTTGGATCATGGGTAAAATTGTCCGAATAGTCTCCATCTTGAACGATGGAACTCTTAGGAATTTGTTTAGGATCTTTAAGTCCAGGATTGGTCTGAAAGTTCCCTCTTTTTTGGGAACCACAAACAGATTTGAGTAAAACCCTTGTCCCTGTTCCGACCGTGGAACTGGATGGATTACTCCCATTAACAAGAGCTCTTGTACGCAGCGTAGAAACGCCTCTTTCTTTGTTTGGTTTGTTGACAACCTTGACAGATGAAATCTCTCTCTTGGAGGAGAGTATTTGAAGTCCAGAAGGTATCCCTGAGATATTATCTCTAGCGCCCAGGGATCCTGGACATCTCTTGCCCAAGCCTGGGCGAAGAGAGAAAGTCTGCCCCCCACTAGATCCGATCCCGGATCGGGGGCCCTCAATTCATGCTGTTTTAGGGGCAGCAGCAGGTTTCCTGGCCTGCTTGCCCTTGTTCCAAGACTGGTTAGGTCTCCAGCCTTGTCTGTAGCGAGCAACAGATCCTTCTTGTTTTGGGGCAGAGGAAGTTGATGCTGCTCCTGCTTTGAAATTCCGAAAGGAACGAAAATTAGACTGTCTGGCCTTAGGTTTGGCCCTGTCTTGAGGCAGGGCGTGGCCTTTACCTCCTGTAATGTCAGCGATAATTTCTTTCAAACCAGGCCCAAATAAGGTCTGCCCTTTAAAAGGTATATTAAGTAATTTAGACTTAGAAGTAACATCAGCTGACCAGGATTTTAGCCACAGCGCTCTGCGTGCCTGAATGGCGAATCCTGAATTCTTAGCCGTAAGTTTAGTTAAATGTACTACGGCCTCCGAAATGAATGAATTAGCTAGTTTAAGGACTCTAAGCCTGTCCGTAATGTCGTCCAGAGTAGCTGAACTAATGTTCTCTTCCAGAGACTCAATCCAGAATGCCGCTGCAGCCGTGACCGGCGCAATGCATGCAAGGGGTTGCAATATAAAACCTTGTTGAACAAACATTTTCTTAAGGTAACCCTCTAACTTTTTATCCATTGGATCTGAAAAGGCACAGCTATCCTCCACCGGGATAGTGGTACGCTTAGCTAAAGTAGAAACTGCTCCCTCCACCTTAGGGACCGTCTGCCATAAGTCCCGTGTGGTGGCGTCTATTGGAAACATTTTTCTAAATATCGGAGGGGGTGAGAACGGTACACCTGGTCTATCCCACTCTTTAGTAATAATTTCAGTTAGTCTTTTAGGTATAGGAAAAACGTCGGTACTCGTTGGTACCGCAAAATATTTATCCAACCTACACATTTTCTATGGTATTGCAACTGTGTTACAATCATTCAGAGCCGCTAACACCTCCCCTAGTAATACACGGAGGTTCTCCAGCTTAAATTTAAAATTTGAAATATCTGAATCCAATCTGTTTGGATCAGAACCGTCAGCCGCAGACAGAAGCTCTCCGTCCTCATGTTCTGCAAGCTGTGACGCAGTATCTGACATTGCCCTAGTATTATCAGCGCACTCTGTTCTCACCCCAGAGTGATCACGCTTGCCTCTTAGTTCTGGTAATTTAGCCAAAACTTCAGTCATAACAGTAGCCATATCTTGTAATGTTATCTGTAATGGCCGCCCAGATGTACTTGGCGCCACAATATCGCGCACCTCCCGAGCGGGAGATGCAGGTACTGACACGTGAGGAGAGTTAGTCGGCATAACTCTCCCCTCGCTGTTTGGTGAAATTTGTTCAATTTGTACAGATTGACTTTTATTTAAAGTAGCATCAATACAGTTAGTACATAAATTTCTATTGGGCTCCACTTTGGCATTGGAACAAATAACACAGGTATCTTCCTCTGAATCAGACATGTTTAACACACTAGCAAATAAACTTGCAACTTGGAATACAATTCTAGTAAAATATTATGAAAACGTACTGTGCCTATAAGAAGCACAGAAGATTTATGACAGTTGAAAATTAATAAACTGAAACAGTTATAGCATCAATCCTTGTAAACAACACAACTTTAGCAAAGGTTTGTTCCCATTAGCAAAGGACAACTAACTCTGATAGCAGAAAAAAAAAATAAAAAAAAAAATTACAGAATAAACGTTTTTTATCACAGTCAACTACAATCTCACAGCTCTGCTGTGAGAATTACCTCCCTCAAAACAAGTTTTGAAGACCCCTGAGTTCTGTAGAGATGAACCGGATCATGCAGGAAATACAATGAGCTGCTGACTGAAATTTTTTTGATGCGTAGCAAAAGCGCCAAAAAACGGCCCCTCCCCCTCACACACAACAGTGAGAGAGATCAGAAACTGTCAGAAATTAGATCAAGCAACTGCCAAGTGGAAAAATAGTGCCCAAACATTTATTCACTCAGTACCTCAGAAAATGAAAACGATTTTACATTCCAGCAAAAACGTTTAACATAAATTAAGAGTTATTAAAAAGCCTGTTGCTAGTCCCTGCAAAATAGGCTAAAAAGTTTTATGTACACTGTGTAATTCCAGTGAAGTACCATTCCCCAGAATACTGAAGTGTAAAATATACATACATGACATTATATCGGTATGGCAGGATTTTCTCATCAATTCCATTGTCAGAAAATAAAGGCTGCTACATACCTCTTTGCAGATTCATCTGCCCGCTGTCCCCTGATCTGAAGTTTACCTCTCCTCAGATGGCCGAGAAACAGCAATATGATCTTAACTACTCCAGCTAAAATCATAGAAAAAACTCTGGTAGATTCTTCTTCAAACTCTGCCAGAGAGGTAATAACACACTCCGGTGCTATTATAAAATAACAAACTTTTGATTGAAGATATAAAACTAAGTATAATCACCATAGTCCTCTCACACATCCTATCTAGTCGTTGGGTGCAAGAGAATGACTGGGAGTGACGTAGAGGGGAGGAGCTATATGCAGCTCTGCTGGGTGAATCCTCTTGCACTTCCTGTTGGGGAGGAGTAATATCCCAGAAGTAATGATGACCCGTGGACTGATCACACTTAACAGAAGAAATATAATTGCTCCCATATCATCATAACACCTACATTCAAATTACAGAGGATATTAATAATAAGGTCACATACAAAGAACAATTTTCCTTATGCACATATGATGTATTCACTGCCAACTTCAAGAAAAATAACCATTTTTAAAATAACGAAGTGGGTCCACTTGTTTTACACATTGTATTATGTCCTTATAGCAGACTATTGTGGTTAAAGTCCAATTGTGGACATCAAGTTTTTCCCAAAGACTTTTATTTCTCAATTATTGCAAATCGCAAGTTGCATTCTTCAGCCATATAAAAAGTCCTTGAACATACTAGGGCTTTAATGAAAATGTTCGTTTTTAAATAGTGGTGCAAAAGTAAGACTTATCACTCTAGGAGTTATAATATTGTGCTGTTTATCACTTGCATGTGAGTGGCTTGTAAAGTTTATCCGTAGTAGTTGCTGATTGTATGAGGCCTCAAGGAATTAGGGCTTGTATAACTAGACTTCCCCACACCTTGCTAGGCTTTCTGTATCCAATATGTTGCAACATAGGTAACAAGTGTCAAAAGCTTTACCTTGATTGTAGATCTCCGGTTTTCCTTTTTCCTCCCCTTAGGGAATAATCACATGCACGCTCCAATTATTGCTTTCTTCCAACCCGCAACGAGTGTGTCAAACTTTGCACCGTTGCTTTTCTTTTCGTCGGTTTAACGTGATATTGAGGGCTCAGCTGCAGCCCTCAGTTTGATTTAGCTCTCAGCTACGCATGTTTCACCCTTACTGGTTGCTTGTTTAGGGCTTCATCCGGCTTCTTTCTCATTGGTCAAAATTCAGACCTTTTGAACTGTTTAGTTTGTACCGCCCTTTAGGTGAAATAATAGTATTTCTCTTGTAAGGTGTATCCAGTCCACGGATCATCCATTACTTGTGGGATATTCTCATTCCCAACAGGAAGTTGCAAGAGGAAACTCACAGCAGAGCTGTAATATAGCTCCTCCCCTAACTGTCATACCCAGTCATTCTCTTGCAACTCTCAACAAGCAAGGACGTTGTAGGAGAGAGTGGTTAAATATAGCTAGTTTATTTTCTTCAATCAAAAGTTTGTTATTTTTAAATAGTACCGGAGTTGTGCTATTTTTCCTCAGGCAGTAAATAGAAGAAGAATCTGCCTGAGGTTTCTATGATCTTAGCAGTTTGTAACTAAGATCCATTGCTGTTCTCACATATGTCTGAGGGGATTACACAGATGAGGTAAAACTTCAGCGAGAGAATGGCGTGCAGTTTATTCTGCTATCAGGTATGTGCAGTTATAATTTTTTCTAGAGATGGAAAACACTAGAAAATGCTGCTGATACCGGATTAATGTAAGTTAAGCCTGAATACAGTGATTTAATAACGACTGGTATCATGCTTACTCCCAGGGGTAATACCCTTATGATATTGCAATATAAAACGTTTGCTGGCATGTTTAATCGTTTTTATATATACTTTGGTGATAAAACTTTATTGGGGCCTAGTTTTTTCCACATGGCTGGCTTAAATTGTGCCTAGAAACAGTTTCCTGAGGCTTTCCACTGTTGTAATATAAAAGTTACAGTTGGTGCAGTTAAAATTACAAACTGTGACACCCAGCTTCCCTCAAAGGCCCTCTGAATGCTATAGGACATCTCTAAAGGGCCCAAAGGCTTTCCAAAGTCGTTTATTGGGGAAGGTAGGGCCACAGCTTGCTGTGGCAGTTGGTTGTGACTGTTAAAAAACGTCTATTTCGTTTTTTTGATCCGTTTTTTGAACTAAGGGGTTAATCATCCATTTGCAAGTGGGTACAATACTCTGCTAGTCTATTACATACACTGTAAAAATTTCGTTTGATTTACTGCATTTTTTCACTGTTGTTCACTGTTTTTCAAATTCTGACAAAATTTGTTTCTCTTAAAGGCACAGTACCGTTTTTTATATTTGCTTGTTAACTTGATTTAAAGTGTTTTCCAAGCTTGCTAGTCTCATTGCTAGTCTGTATAAACATGTCTGACATAGAAGAAACTCCTTGTTCATTATGTTTAAAAGCCATGGTGGAACCCCCTCTTAGAATGTGTACCAAATGTACTGATTTCATTTTAGGCAATAAAGATCATTTTCTATCTTTTAAAATTTTTTATCACCAGAGGAATCTGACGAGAGGGAAGTTATGCCGACTAACTTTACCCATGTGTCAGACCCTTTGACTCCCGCTTAAGGGACTCACGCTCAAATGGCGCCAAGTACATCTAGGGCGCCCATAGCGTTTACTTTACAAGACATGGCGGCAGTCATGGATAATACACTGTCAGCGGTATTAGCCAGACTACCTGAACTTAGAGGTAAGCGAGATAGCTCTGGGGTGAGACAAAATGCAGAGCATACTGACGCTTTAAGAACCATGTCTGATACTGCCTCACAATATGCAGAAGCTGAGGAAAGAGAGCTTCAGTCAGTGGGTGATGTTAATGACTCAGGAAGATACCTGATTCTAATATTTCTACATTTAAATTTAAGCTTGAACACCTCCGCGTGTTGCTTAGGAAGGTTTTAGCTGCTCTGAATGACTGTGATTCCATTGCAGTGCCAGGGAAATTGTGTAGACTGGATAAATACTTGCAGTGCCGGTGTGTGCTGATGTTTTTTCCAATACCTTAAAGGTTTACAAAAATTATTAATAAGGAATGGGATAGACCAGGTGTGCCGTTCTCTTCCCCTCCTATTTTTAGAATTTTTTTTCCAATAGACGCCACCACACGGGACTTATGGCAGACAGTCCCTAAGGTGGAGGGAGCAGTTTCTACTCTAGCAAAGCGTACTACTATCCCTGTCGAGGACAGTTGTGCTTTTTTAGATCCAATGGATAAAAAATTAGGTTACCTTAAGAAAATATTTATTCAACAAGGTTTTATCCTACAGCCCCTTGCATGCATTGCCCCTGTCACTGCTGCTGCGGCGTACTGGTTTGAGTCTCTGGAAGAGGCTTTACAGGTAGCGACTCCATTGGATGACATACTTGGCAAACTTACGGCTAGATTTGGAGTTTTGTCGGTAACGACCCGAAAATCTAACGCCGGCTTTTTTCTGGCCGCACCATAAAAATAACTCTGGTATTGAGAGTCCACATAAAGGCTGCGTTAGGCTCCAAAAAAGGAGCGTAGAGCATTTTTAACGCAGCTTCAACTCTCGATACCAGAGTTGCTTACGCAAGCGGCCAGCCTCAAAAACGTGCTCGTGCACGATTCCCCCATAGAAAACAATGGGGCTGTTTGAGCTGAAAAAAAACCTAACACCTGCAAAAAAGCCGCGTTTAGCTCTTAACGCAGCCCCATTGTTTGCTATGGGGAAACACCTCCTAAGTCTGCACCTAACACCCTAACATGTACCCCGAGTCTAAACACCCCTAACCTTACACTTATTAACCCCTAATCTGCCGCCCCCGCTATCGCTGACCCCTGCATATTATTATTAACCCCTAATCTGCCGCTCAGTAAACCGCCGCTACTTACATTATCCCTATGTACCCCTAATCTGCTGCCCCTAACACCGCCGACCCCTATATTATATTTATTAACCCCTAATCTGCCGAGCAGACCGCACCGCTACTATAATAAAGTTATTAACCCCTAATCCGCCTCACTAACCCTATAATAAATAGTATTAACCCCTAATCTGCCCTCCCTAACATCGCCGACACCTAACTTCAATTATTAACCCCTAATCTGCCGACCGGAGCTCACCGCTATTCTAATAAATGGATTAACCCCTAAAGCTAAGTCTAACCCTAACACTAACACCCCCCTAAATTAAATATAATTTTAATCTAACGAAATTAATTAACTCTTATTAAATAAATTATTCCTATTTAAAGCTAAATACTTACCTGTAAAATAAACCCTAATATAGCTACAATATAAATTATAATTACATTGTAGCTATTTTAGGATTAATATTTATTTTACAGGCAACTTTGTAATTATTTTAACCAGGTACAATAGCTATTAAATAGTTAAGAACTATTTAATAGTTACCTAGTTAAAATAATAACAAAATTACCTGTAAAAACATAATTTATGCTTACCTGATAAATTTATTTCTCTTGTAGTGTATCCAGTCCACGGATCATCCATTACTTATGGAATATATTCTCCTTCCCAACAGGAAGTTGCAAGAGTCACCCACAGCAAAGCTGCTATATAGCTCCTCCCCTAACTGCCATTTTCAGTCATTCGACCGAAAACATGCAGAGAAAGGAAACCATAGGGTGCAGTGGTGACTGTAGTTCAAGTGAAAAAATTACCTGCCTTAAAGTGACAGGGCGGGCCGTGGACTGGATACACTACAAGAGAAATAAATTTATCAGGTAAGCATAAATTATGTTTTCTCTTGTTAAGTGTATCCAGTCCACGGATCATCCATTACTTATGGAATACCCATACCAAAGCTAAAGTACACGGATGATGAGAGGGACAAGGCAGGTACTTAAACGGAAGTTACCACTGCCTGTAAAAAAACCCTTTCTCCCAAAAATAGCCTCCGAAGAAGCAAAGTATCAAATTTGTTAAATTTGAAAAAGTATGAAGCGCAGACCAAGACTCCGTCTTGTAAATCTGTTCAACAGAAGCCACATTTAAAAAAAGGCCCAAGTGAAAACCACAGCTCTAGTAGAATGAGCTGTAATCCCTTCAGGAGGCTGCTGACCAGCAGTCTCATAAGCTAAATGAATTATGCTTTTTAACCAAAAGGACAGAGAGGCTACTGAAGTCTTTTGACCTCTCCTCTGTCCAGAATAGACAACAAACAAGGTGAACGTTTGATGAAAACTGTATTAGCTTGTAAGTAAGATTTTAAAGCACAAACCACGTCCAATATTGTGTAATAGATGTTCCTTCTTTGAGGAAGGATTAGGATACAAGCATGGAACAAATATCTCTTGAGTGATCTCTTGGATACCGCCTTAGGAAAAAACCCAGGTTGGTACGCAGGACTACCTTATCCGTACGAAGGACCAGATAAGGAGAATCACATTGTAACACATATAACTTGGAGACTCTATGAGTCGAGGAAATAGCTACCCAAAAAGAACTTTCCAAGATAAAGATTGATATCTATGGAACAAAAAAGGTTCAAACGGAACTTCCTGAAGAACCTTAAGAACCACGTTTAAGCTCCATGGCAGAGCAAAGCTGACAACCCTTTTCTCAAAAACATCTTGGAGAAAAGATAATATCCTGGGAATCCAGACTTTACTCCATGAGTAACCCTTGGATTCATAAAAATCAGATATTTACACCATATCTATGTTCATTTTCCTAGAGACAGGCTTACATGTCTGTATTAAGGTATCAATGACTGACTCGGAGAAGCCATGCTTTGATACCATCAAGCGTTCAGTCTCCAGACAGTCCATCTCAGATTGATTCTATTTAGATGGTTGAAAGGACCCTGAGGTAGGGGGACCTGTCTCAGAAGCAAAGACCGTGATGGAAAGGATGACATGTCCACCAGATCTGCATACCAGGTCCTGCGTGGCTACGCAGGCACTGTCAAAAACACCAAAGCCTTCTCCTGCTTGGTCTTGACCTCCGGAGGAAATCCCACTCCCCCGGAAGAAAAAGTCTGACGACTTAGAAAATCCACCTCCCAGTTCTCAACACCTGGGATATGGATAGCTGATAGACAAGAGTGAGTCTCTGTCCAGTGAATTATTGTAAGACTTCTAACCTCGCTAGGGAACTTCTGTTCCCCCTTGATGGCTGATGAAAGCCACAGTCGTGTATATTGTCCGACTGAGAATGATGTACCTCAGAGTTGCTAACTGAGGCCACATCTGAAGAGCATGGAATATCACTCCCAATTCCAGAATATTTATTAGAAGGAGGGTCTCCTCCTAAGTCCCCTATCCCTGAGCCTTCAGGGAGATCCAGACTGCATCCCAACCTAAAAGGCTGGCATCTATTGTAACAATTGTCCCATCTGACCTGCGGGAGGTCATACCCTTGGACAGATGGACCCGACATAGTCACCAGAGAAGAGAATCTCTGGTCTCTTGGTCCAGGTTTAACAGGGGGACAAATCTGTGGAATCCCCGCTCCTCTGACTGAGCATGCATAGTTGCAGCGGTCTAAAATGTAGACGTGCAAACGGTACTATGTCCCTTGCCGCTACCATTAAGCCGATTTCATTCATGTACTGAGCCACCAAAGGGCGCGGATGGAATGAAAAACACGGCAGAAATTTAGAAACTTTGACAACCTGGACTCCGTCAGGTAAATTTTCATTTCAACAGAATCTATCAGAGTCCCTAGGAGGGAAACCCTTGAGATTGGGAATAGAGAACTCTTTCCTTGTTCACTTTCCACCCATGTAATCTCAGAAATGCCAGTACTACGTCCGTATGAGACTTGGCAATTTGGATGTTTGACGCCTGTATCAGGATGTCGTCTAAATAAAGGGCCACTTCTATGCCCCGCGGCCTAAGGACCGCCAAAGCGACCCTAGAACCTCCATAAAGATTCTTGGGGCTGTAGATATCCCAAAGGAAAGATCTACAAACTGGTAATGCCTGTCTAGAAAGGCAAACCTGAAAAACGATGGTGATCTTTATGCATCACAATGTGAGGATAAGCATCCTTCAAATCCATTGTAGTCCTCTATTGACTCTCCTGGATCATAGTTAAGATGGTACGAATAGTTTCCATCTTAAATGACGGAATTCTGAGGAATTTGTTTAAGATCTTTAGATCCAAAATAGGTCTGAAGGTTCCCTCTCCTTGGGAACCACAAACAGATTTGAGTAAAAACTCTGTCCCTGTTCCTCTCTTGGAACTGGATGGATCTCGTACACAATGTAAGAATGCCTCCTTCTTTATCTGGTTAGCAGATAATTGTGAAAGGCGAAAACTCCCTTTTTTATTGGGGGGGAATCTTTGAAATCCAGAAGAAATCTCTGGGATATAAATTCCAATGCCTAGGGATCCTGGGCATCTCTTGCCCACATGGGCGAAGAATGAAAGTCTGCCCCCTATAGGATCCGTTACCGGATAGGGGTCCGTTCCTTCATGCTGCCTTAGAGGCAGCAGCAGGCTCCTTGGCCTGCTTATCTTTGTTTCAGGTCCGATTGTCTCCAGACCGCCTTGGACTGAGCAAAAATTCCCTTTTGTTTTGCCTTAGAGGAAGTGGATGCCACCCTCCAGTGATATAAGCAATAATCTCCTTCAAACCAGGCCCGAATAGGGTCTGCCCCTTGAAGGGAAGTTAAATAGCTTATTTATTAAAGTCACGACAGCTGACCATGATATAAGCCATAGCGCTCTACGCGCCAGTATAGTAAAAAAACAGAATTCTTAGCCGTTAGTCTAGTCAAATGAACAAAGGCATCAGAAAACAAAGGAATTTGGCTAGCATAAGCTTGTCAAATATATTCATCCAATGGAGTCGCTAACTATAAAGCCTCATCAAGAGACTCAACCCAGAACGCCGCAGCAGCAGTGACAGAAGCAATGTATGCAAGGGGCTGCAGGATAAAACCCTGTTGAATAAACATTTTTTATTCATTGGATCTAAAAAGCACAACTGTCCTTGCCAGAGGTAGTGGTATGCTTAGCTAGAGTAGAAACTCTTCTCTCCACCTTAGGAACTGTCTGCCAGAAGTCCCGTGTGGTGGTAACTATTAGAAAACATTCTTCTAAAAAAATAGGAGGGGAAGAGAACAGCACACCTGGTCTATCCCATTCCTTATTAAATTTTTTTTTTTTTTTTTTAGTAAACTTCTTTAGGTATTGGAAAAACATCAGCACACACCGGCACTGCATATTATTTAACCAGTCTACACAATTTCTCTGGCCCTGTGATTGTACACATTCATTCAGAGCAGCCAAAGCCTCCCTGAGCAACAAGTGGAGGTTCTGAAGTATAAATTTTAAATGTAGAAATATCAGAATCAGGTTAAATCATCTACCCTGAGTCATTCACCCACAGACTAAGCATATTGTGAGATAGTATCATTCATGGTTCTTAAAGCGTCTGTATGCTCTGTATCTACCCCCAGAGCTATCTGCTTTCCTTTAATTTTAGGTAGTCTGACTAATACTGCTGCCAGAGTATTATTCACCACCTTTGTCACGTCTTGTAAAATAAACGCTATGGGCGCCCTTGATGTACTTGGCGCCATTTGAGCGTGAGTCCCTGAAGCCGGAGTCGAAGGGTCTGACACGTGGGGAGAGTTAGTCGGCATAACTTTCCCCTCGACAGAATCCCCTGGTAAAATAAACGCTATGGGTGCCCTTGATGTACTTGGCGCCATTTGAGCGTGAGTCCCTAAAGCGGGAGTCAAAAGATCTGACATGTGGGGAGAGTTAGTCGGCATAACTACCCCCACGACAGAATCCTCTGGTGATAATGTTTTCTTTCTTTTTTTTTTTTTTTTTTTAAAAACAAAAAATGATCTTTATTGTTTAACATGAAATCAGTACATCTGGTACACATTCTAAGATGGGGTTCCACCATGGCTTTAAAACATAATGAACACAGAGCTTCCTCTATGTCAGACATGTTAGAACAGACTAATAAAGAGACTAGTAAGCTTGGAAAACACTTTAAATCAAGTTAACAAGCAAATATATAAAACGTTACTGTGCCTTTAAGAGAAACAAATTTTGTCAAAATTTGAAAAACAGTGAAAAAAGGCAGTAAAATAAACGAAATTTTTACAGTACGCGTAATAAGGTAACAGAGCATTGCACCCACTTGCAAATGGATGATTAACCCCTTAATGCAAAAAAACAGATCAAAAAAACGACATAGACGTTTTTAAAAACAGACACAAGAAAACTGCCACAGCAGAGCTGTGGATTACCTTCCCTATAAACGATTTTTGAAGTCTTTTTAGCCCTTTAGAAATGTCCTGTAGTATTCATGGGACTGCTGAGGGACTCTAGATGATTCATTTTGTAATTTTAACTGCGCCTCCCACTCATATTACAACAGTTGGAGGCTTCAGTTAACTGTTTCTATTCAAAATTTAAGCCAGCCATGTGGAAAAAACTTAGGCCCCAATAAGTTTTATCACCAAACATATGTTAAAAAACGATTAAACATGCCAGCAAACGTTTTAAAACACATTTTTACAAGAGTATGTATCTCTATTAATAAGCCTGATACCAGTCGCTTTTACTGCATTTAAGGCTATACCAACATTACAGTGTTATCACCAATGTTTGTTAAAAAACGATTAAACATGCCAGTAAACGTTTTAAAACACATTTTTACAAGAGTATGTATCTCTATTAATAAGCCTGATACCAGTCGCTATCGCTGCATTTAAGGCTTTACTTACATTACTTCGGTATCAGCAGTATTTTCTTAGTCAATTCCATTCCTAGAAAAATATTTTACTGCACATACCTTATCTGCAGGAAAACCTGCACGCCATTCCCCCTCTGAAGTACCTTACTCCTCAGAATGTGTGAGAACAGCAAATGGATCTTAGTTACGTCTGCTAAGATAATAGAAAAAACGCAGGCAGATTCTTCTTCTAAATACTGCCTGAGATAAACAGCACACTCCGGTGCCATTTGAAAATAACAAACTTTTGATTGAAGAATAAACTAAGTATAAAGCACCACAGACTCTCACGACCTCCTATCTATGTTGAGGCTTGCAAGAGAATGACTGAATATGGCAGTTAGGGGAGGAGCTATATAGCAGCTTTGCTGTGGGTGACTCTTGCAACTTCCTGTTGGGAAGGAGAATATATTCCATAAGTAATGGATGATCCGTGGACTGGATACACTTAACAAGAGAAATAAATCCTAACCTAAGTTACAATTAAACCTAACACTATACTATCATTAAATTAATTAAATAAAATACCTACAATTACCTACAATTAAACCTAACACTACACTATCAATACATTAATTAAATACAATACCTACAAATAAATACATTTAAATAAACTAACTAAAGTACAAAAAATAAAAAAGAACTATGTTACAAAAAATAAAAAAATATTTACAAACATAAGAAAAATATTACAACAATTTTAAACTAATTACACCTACTCTAAGCCCCCTAATAAAATAACAAAGACCCCCAAAATAAAAAATGCCCTACCCTATTCTAAATTACTAAAGTTCAAAGCTCTTTTACCTTACCAGCCCTGAACAGGGCCCTTTGCGGGGCATGCCCCAAAAAGTTCAGCTCTTTTTCCTGTAAAAAAAAACATACAATACCCCCCCCAACATTACAACCCACCACCCACATACCCCTAATCTAACCCAAACCCCCCTTAAATAAACCTAACACTAAGCCCCTGAAGATCTTCCTACCTTGTCTTCACCCTGCCAGGTTCACCGATCGGTCCAGAAGAGCTCCTCCGATGTCCTGATCCAAGCCCAAGTGGGGGGCTGAAGAGGTCCATGATCCGGCTGAAGTCATCATCCAAGCGGGAGCTGAAGAGGTCCATGATCCAGCTGAAGTCTTCATCCAAGCGGGGCAGAAGAGGTCTTCCATCCGATTGAAGTCTTCATCCAAGCGGATCTTCTATGGTCATCCATCCGGAGCGGAGCGGCAGGATCCTGAAGACCTCCGACGCGGAACATCCATCCTGGCCGACGACTGAACGACGAATGACGGTTCCTTTAAATGACGTCATCCAAGATGGCGTCCCTCGAATTCCGATTGGCTGATAGGATTCTATCAGCCAATCGGAATTAAGGTAGGAATATTCTGATTGGCTGATGGAATCAGCCAATCAGAATCAAGTTCAATCCGATTGGCTGATTGGACTCCAAATACCGGAGTTAGCCTAAAACCAGCGTTAGGAGCCTCTAACGCTGGTTTTCACGGCTACCGCCAAACTCCAAATCTAGGCCTTAGAGCACTTAAGCTAGCCAATTCTTTTCTTTCTGATGCCATTGTTCATTTGACTAAACTAACGGCTAAGAATTCTGGTTTTGCTATACAGGCGCGCAGAGCGCTATGGCTTAAATCATGGTCAGCTGACGTGACTTCAAAATCTAAGCTACTTAACATTCCCTTCAAGGGGCAGACCCTATTCGGGCCTGGTTTGAAGGAGATTATTGCTGATATCACTGGAGGAAAAGGTCATGCCCTTCCTCAGGACAGGTCCAAATCTAGGGCCAAACAGTCTAATTTTCGTGCCTTTCAAAACTTCAAGGCAGGTGCGGCATCAACTTCCTCTAATAATAAACAAGAGGGAACTTTTGCTCAATCCAAGACGGTCTGGAGACCAAACCAGACCTGGAAAAAAGGTAAGCAGGTCAAAAAAGCCTGCTGCTGCCTCTAAGACAGCATGAAGGAACGGCCCCCTATCCGGTAACGGATCTAGTAGGGGGCAGACTTTCACTCTTCGCCCAGGCGTGGGCAAGAGATGTTCAGGATCCCTGTGCGTTGGAAATTATATCCCAGGGATATCTTCTGGACTTCAAAGCTTCCCCTCCCAAAAGGGAGATTTCACCTTTCACAATTATCTGCACACCAGATAAAGAGAGAGGCATTCTTACACTGTGTACGAGACCTCCTAGTTATGGGAGTGAACAGGAACAGGGTTTTTACTCAAATCTGTTTGTGGTTCCCAAAAAAGAGGGAACCTTCAGACCAATTTTGGATCTAAAGATCTTAAACAAATTCCTCAAAGTACCGTCGTTCAAGATGGAAACTATTCGTACCATCCTACCACTGATCCAGGAGGGTCAATATATGACTACAATGGATCTAAAGGATGCTTATCTTCACATTCCGATACACAAAGATCATCATCGGTTTCTCAGGTTTGCCTTTCAAGACAGGCATTACCAGTTGTAGCTCTTCCCTTTGGATTAGCTACAGCCCCAAGAATCTTTACAAAGGTTCTAGGGTCGCTTATGGCGGTCCTAAGGCCGCGGGGCATAGCAGTAGCCCCTTATTTAGACGACATCCTGATACAGATGTCAAACTTCCAAATTGCCAAGTCTCATACGGACGTAGTACTGGCATTTATGAGGTCGCATGGGTGGAAAGTGAACGAGGAAAAGAGTTCTCTATCCCCACTCACAAGAGTTTCCTTTCTAGGGACTCTGATAGATTCTGTAGAAATGAAAATTCACCTGACGGAGTCCGGGTTATCAAAGCTTCTAAATTCCTGCCGGGTTCTTCATTCCATTCCGCGCCCTTCGGTGGCTCAGTGTATGGAAGTAATCGGCTTAATGGTAGCGGCAATGGACATAGTGCCGTTTGCACGCTTACATCTCAGACCGCTGCAACTATGCATGCTCAGTCAGTGGAGCGGGGATTACACAGATTTGTCCCCTCAACTGAATCTGGACCAAGAGACCAGGGATTCTTTTCCCTGGTAGCTATCTCGGGTCCATCTGTCCAAAGGTATGACCTTTCGCAGGCCAGATTGGACAATTATAACAACAAATGCCAGCCTTCTAGGTTGGGGTGCAGTCTGGAATTCCCTGAAGGCTCAGGGATCGTGGACTCAGGAGCAGTCTCTCCTTCCAATAAATATTCTGGAACTAAGAGCGATATTCAAGGCTCTTCAGGCTTGGCCTCAGTTAGCAACTCTGAGGTACATCAGATTTCAGTCGGACAACATCACGACTGTAGCTTACATCAACCATCAAGGGGGAACAAGAAGTTCCCTAGAGATGTTAGAAGTTTCAAAAATAATTCGCTGGGCAGAGATTCACTCTTGCCACCTATCAGCTATCCATATCCCAGGTGTAGAGCACTGGTATGCAGATCTAGTGGACATGTCATCCTTTCCACCATGGTCTCTGCTTCTGAGACAGGACCTTCTACTTCAGGGTCCTTCCAACCATCTAAATCTAATTTCTCTGCGGCTGACTGCCTAGAGATTGAACGCTTGATTTTATCAAAGCGTGACTTCTCAGAGTCAGTTATTGATACCTTAATACAGGCACGAAAGCCTGTCACCAGGAAAATTTACCATAAGGTATGGCGTGGATATCTTTATTGGTGTGAATCCAAGGGTTACTCATGGAGTAAGGTCAGGATTCCTAGGATATTATCTTTTCTCCAAGAAGGTTTGGAAAAAGGATTGTCAGCTAGTTAAGCGTCTGGTAGATGTTCCAGACGTTCAGGCTTTTTGTCAGGCTTTAGTTAGAATCAAGCCTGTGTTTAAACCGGTTGCTCCACCATGGAGCTTAAACTTGGTTCTTAAGGTTCTTCAAGAAGTTCCGTTTGAACCTCTTCATTCCATAGATATCAAACTTTTATCTTGGAAAGTCCTTTTTTTTTGGTAGCTATTTCCTCGGCTCGTAGAGTCTCCGAGTTATCTACCTTACAATGTGATTTTCCTTATCTGATTTTTCATACGGATAAGGTAGTCCTGCGTACCAAATCTGGGTTCTTACCTAAGGTGGTATCTAACAAGAATATCAATCAAGAGATTGTTGTTCCATCCTTGTGTTACACAATCTGGACGTGGTCCGTGCTTTAAAGTTTTACTTACAAGCTACTAAAGATTTTCGGCAAACATCTGCTTGGTTTGTTGTCTACTCTGGACAGAGGAGAGGTCAAAAAGCTTCGGCAAACCTCTCCTTCTTTTTGGCTAGGAAGCTTAATCCGCTTAGCCTATGAGACTGCTGGACAGCAGCCTCCTGAAAGGATTACAGCTCATTCCACTAGAGCTGTGGCTTCCACTTGGGCCTTTAAAAATGAGGCTTCTTTTGAACAGATTTGCAAGGCGGCGACTTGGTCTTCGCTTCATACTTTTTCAAAATTTTGCAAATTTGATACTTTTGCTTCTTCGGAGGCTATATTTGGGAGAAAGGTTTTACAGGCAGTGTTTCCTTCCATTTAAGTTCCTGCCTTGTCCCTCCCTTCATCCGTGTACTTTAGCTTTGGTATTGGTATCCCACAAGTAATGGATGATCCGTGGACTGGATACACCTTACAAGAGAAAACACAATTTATACTTTCCTGATAAATTTATTTCTCTTGTGGTGTATCCAGTCCACGGCCCGCCCTGTCATTTTAAGGCAGGTAATTTTTAAATTTAAACTACAGTAACCACTGCACCCTATGGTTCCTCCTTTCTCGGTATGTTTTCGGTCGAATGACTGGCTATGACAGTTAGGGGAGGAGCTATATTACAGCTCTGCTGTGGGTTTCCTCTTGCAACTTCCTGTTGGGAATGAGAATATCCCACAAGTAATGGATGATCCGTGGACTGGATACACCACAAGAGAAATAAATTTATCAGGTAAGTATAAATTGTGTTTTTCATATGGCAGTGCTCAAAATTGTTAATTAACTTCATCCATAGATCGAGGAATTTAAAGTTTAAATTAAAACTTATGTATATACATTATTTCATTCTATTTTGATACAATGTTATTTCATACAGTTTTCTTGAAAACAATTTTATTTATATACAAAGAGATTTCATAATTTTCATTGCTTGGCATTTTTACTTTCATATATTATAGTTTTATGTTATTGTTGCAATAAACATTATTAAACATACATTTATTTATTTATTTATTCATATAATATTTGTTGCAACATTTTGACATCAATTTTAGAATTTGAATAATTACATTTTTAACACTTCATTTATTCTTGTTATAAAGTTTCTGGGTATTAAGATCATGTTATTCTCCTATTTCAGGACATCTAATATTTACTAAATCTTATGTATTCTTCAAATCCTAAAGTTCCATTTTTATATTCATATTAGAGAAAAGGGGCATAATTTATTTCTTCGTTAAGTCCATATGGTTTTAGGGCTTTAAGATCATATATCCACCTACATTCTTTTTGTAGCAATATTTTATCTAAAATTCCACCTCTTGTTGTTATGTCTACCTTCTCCAATCCCAAAAATCTTAATGTTTCTTCATTGCTGTTATGAAATAATGTAAAGTGTCTTGCTATACTGCTCGTTTTAACCTCATTTGAAATGTCCCTTTTATGTTCTTTAATCCTTTCTTTCAGTTCACGATAGGTTTTGCTCACATAGTACATGGGGCAACAGCAGAAGGCCAGATAGAGGATTCCCTCACTTTTACAATTGATTTTACCTCTTATTTTATGATTACAGTTATATTTGTCTACAAAGTATGTGCTTTGTTGCATATTGCAACAAACTGAACATTTTTTTACATTTAAAATTACCATAGTTATCTTGATATTTTTGTAACCAATTAGCTTTTGATGTGTCTGTGAAATGACTCTGAACTAATCTGTCCTTCAAATTTGGAGCTCTGAGAGCTGACATTAGAGGTCTATCTCCAACAAAGTTTACAATATCTCTATCTAAAGTAAGAATAGGCCAATGTTTCTTTAATATAGCTCTAATGTCTTGCCATTTATTGTTAAAAATGAAAATAAATCTAATTTTATTTTCTTGATCAACTTCTTTCTCCTTATATAGTAGTTCTTCTCTATTGCTTTTAATAGCAGTAGTATAGGCTTTTTTCAGTACATTCTGAGAATATCCTCTATCTATGAATCTTTTTCTTAAAGATCCTGCTTCGTCTTTAAATGTGTTGGATTCTGTGCAATTTCTTCGATGTCTTAAATATTGTCCCTTAGGAATGATTTTAATCAAGGAGGGGGGATGGTGACTATCTGCCATTAATAAATTATTCCCTGCTGTCTTTTTTCTGTAAGTACTCGTTATTATCTTATTATTTTGTACTGAAATTCTTAAATCCAGGAAGGTGATTGCTGTTTTGTTGAAATCATATGTACATTTTAAGTTGTAATTATTAATATTTAATTCTTTCATAAAATTATGCAACATTTGCTCTGTTCCTGACCAGAATAGTAGAATGTCATCTATGAAGCGAAGCCAGAGTTTTATGCTTGTACTCTGGCTTCCCCCATAGACAACATCTCTTTCCCATTTGCCTAAATATAGGCACGCATAGGTGGGGGCACAGCAAGTTCCCATTGCTGTGCCCCTCACCTGTTGATAAAATTTTCCTCCAAATGTAAAGAAATTGTGTTCTAACACAAAACTTACTAACTTATTAACAAATTTTGTGTGTTTAGAGAATGTGACCCCTTTGTTGTAGAAAGTACTCACATGCTGCAATGCCTTCTTTGTGTGGTATTGAAGAGTATAATGACTCTACATCTATTGCCACTAATATCCAACTGTCTTCAAAATACATACCCTCAATAATTTTTAATACATCTTGAGTATCTTTTACATAAGATGGAAAACTTAAAAGACTTGGTCTTAATATATAGTCAATGTATTGTGATGCCTTTTCTGTTAAGGAACCTTGTCCAGAAATGATTGGTCTGCCTGGAGGTGGTGATTTATTTTTATGAATTTTAGGTATTGTGTAAAATGTTGCTAACTTTGGAAAAAAAAATTCTTACAAAAACAACTTCCATTTTATTTAACAAACCATCCTGTGTCCCCTCCTTGATCAAATTGTCCAAAATTTCTTTATATGTTTCTGTCGGGTTGCTTTTTAAAATTATGTATTGTTTTCTATCCAAAAGTTGTTTAGAACATTCTTTTACATAGTCTGTTGTTTTTAATATCACTACATTTCTGCCCTTGTCGGCCGGCTTTATAGTGATTGTTTTATCATTATTTAGGGCTTTCAATGCTTTCCTTTGATTTTGTGTTAAATTATCCTTAAATGCTGTTTCAATGTCTAATACATTAATATCTGCCTCAACTAGTTTGACAAAGTTGTTTACACACCTGTGACAAGGCTGGCATGTATAAAGAGCTATTTTTAAGAGTTGTATGCCCAATTTTCTTTTCTTCCAAGGCAGAATCTGAGGTGGTATCCTCTGCTAATTCTTCTAATTGTGCTAGGGTTGCCCTATCATGAATGTCCAAAGTATCAGTTTTATTTTGGTTTTTATTGCTAAAAACTTTTTTCAATACTATTTTTCTAGCAAACATATGAACATCCTTAACAATTTAAAATGTGTTACATTTGTTTGTAGGTACAAAGTTTAACCCCTTTTGTAATAATTTAATTTCATTCTCTGTAAGTTCTCTATCCGATAAATTTATCACATCTGTTTTTATTTTTGTGACTGTTGATTCTTTAAAGGATATCTCTGTTGTTTTTCTACTAAATCCTCTCTTATGTTTTTCCCCCCTCTCCTTGTCTTCTTGTTCTTCTCCTGAATAAAAAAACCTCTTCTATTAGTATTGCCTCTTCTTCTAAAATTATTGGAGGCTATACTTGAAGTGTCTGATTCTGAACTACAAAAAGAATGTAGGTGGATATATGATCTTAAAGCCCTAAAACCATATGGACTTAACAAATAAATAAATGATGCCCCTTTTCTCTAATATGAATATAAAAATGGAACTTCAGGGTTTGAAGAATACATAAGATTTAGTAAATATTAGATGTCCTGAAAATAGGAGAATAACATGATCTTAATACCCAGAAACTTTATAACAAGAATAAATGAAGTGTTAAAAATTTAATTATTCAAATTCTAAAATTGATGTCAAAATGTTGCAACAAATATGATATAAATAAATAAATGTATGTTTAATAATGTTTATTGCAACAATAACATAAAACTATAATATATGAAAGTAAAAATGCCAAGCAATGAAAATTATGAAATCTCTTTGTATATAAATAAATTGTTTTCAAGATAACTGTATGAAATAACATTGTATCAAAATAGAATGAAATAATGTATATTCATAAGTTTTAATTTAAACCTTAAATTCCTCGACCTATGAATGAAGTTAATTAACAATATTGAGCAATGCCATATGAAAATACTATTATTTCACCTAAAGGGCGGTACAAACTAAACAGTACAAAAAGTCTGAATTTTGACCAATGAGAAAGAAGCCGGATGAAGCCCTAAACAAGCAACCAGTAAGGGTGAAACGCGCATAGCTAAGAGCTAAATCAAGCTGAGGGCTGCAGTTGAGCCCTCAATATCACGTTAAACCGACAAAAAGAAAAACAACGGCGCAAAGTTTGACACACTCATTGCGGGTTGGAAGAAAGCGATAATTGGAGCGTGCATGTGATTATTCCCTAAGGGGGGGAAAAAGGAAAACCGGAGATCTACAATCAAGGTAAAGCTTTTGACACTTGTTACCTATGTTGCAACATATTGGATACAGACAGCCTAGCAAGGTGTGGGGAAGTCTAGTTATACAAGCCCTAATTCCTTGAGGCCTCATACAATCAGCAACTACTACGGATAAACTTTACAAGCCACTCACATGCAAGTGATAAACAGCACAATATTATAACTCCTAGAGTGATAAGTCTTACTTTTGCACCACTATTTAAAAACGAACATTTTCATTAAAGCCCTAGTATGTTCAAGGACTTTTTATATGGCTGAAGAATGCAACTTGCGATTTGCAATAATTGAGAAATAAAAGTCTTTGGGAAATACTTGATGTCCACAATTGGACTTTAACCACAATAGTCTGCTATAAGGACATAATACAATGTGTAAAACAAGTGGACCCATGTTCGTTATTTTAAAAATGGTTATTTTTCTTGAAGTTGGCAGTGAATAAATCATATGTGCATAAGGAAAATTGTTCTTTGTATGTGACCTTATTATTAATATCCTCTGTAATTTGAATGTAGGTGTTGTGATGATATGGGAGCAATTATAGTTTGAGCACATAGTGGTAAGGAATTTAAAGGGGAAGTAGACCTTTATAGGAATTGCTAGTTATTAGATAAATTGAACCCTATACTCTGGTGCCGGATAAAGGGATCTAAAGTGAGGATTAATCTCCCCACAATTTTCTCTTTCAATTTATTATATATATATACACATAGGGGCGATATATATTGCTCTTTTACCATGATATACAATTTAAAAATGTTTTACCACAATATACAATTTTTATAAATGATGATTTACTTTTTTAAAGATATTAAATAAATACTCATCAGACATAAAGATTAAATTTAAATTAAATGTAAAAGTGACACATGCAATTGTGTTGAATGTTCTTCCTTGGCATATTTTACCATGCTCTCTCATGTTTACATTTTATTCTTGCAGAATGTTAACTACACCTTCACCAAGAATTACTTGGATCTCATAGTGACGTACTTCTCTGCCATTATGTTGATGTCACGCATAGAAGACAGAAAAACTCTTGTTGCCCTCTATAACTGTGCATCGGAAATGATGCAGGGACAGAGGTGAGTTAATATAACAGGAGTCTTACGCCGGCAATAGGTTGGTACCGGGAGCACAATATGGCAGGAAATAGTGCTGCCATCTAACATTCTTGCAAAACTGCTGCCATATAGTGCTCCAGACACATGCACGCTCCAGAGTTTACATCCCTGCTTTTTAACAAAAGATACCAAGCAAACAAAGACAATGTAATAATAGTAATTAAGTAAATTTGAAAGTTGCTTAAAATTGCATGGTCTATCTGAATCATGACAGAAAGTGTGATTTTATTATTACACAGTCGTACTGTTACTACATAAAATGATCCATTCGTGTGAAACTGCTGCGATCTAGCTCTAATCCTGTAATAACTGGCACGGCACTCATAATAATAATTAAAGGCTCACAAGTGACCTAAATCTGGGGCTAAATATACCTTTTCAATATTTTTACTTTTCAGAATATATTTAATTTAGTATAATGGTTTATATTCATAAAGTACTTAAAGGGACAGAAAACCCAATTTCTTTCTTTCATGATTTAGGAAGCACATGCAATTTTAAACAACTTCCTTATTTACTTATATGATCTAATTTAATATATTCTCTTGATATCCTTTGTTGAAAACCATATCTATATAGGCTCAGTAACTGCTGATTGGTGGCTGCACATAGATGCTTTGTGTGATTAGCTCAGCCATGTGCATTGTTATTTCTTCAACAAAGGATATCTAAAGAATGAAGCAAATTGGAATGTTGTTTAAAATTGTATTCTCTATCTGAATCATGAAAGAAAACATATTTGTTTCATGTCCCTTTAAGTGAACCCTTTCACACTCACCATTATAATGCTTACTCCACAGTGATCCATCCTATGCCAGGCTGGGGCAGATGATATTAGAATATGACAGTCCACTGAAAAAACTCAGCGAGGAATTTGGACCTCATACCAAGGTGAGCGTTACAGGCACAGCCATATATACCTTTAGATCCTGCAATGTGTAATATTTCCTATTTTAAGAGTTGGTCGCTGAGTTTAATAAATGTCTATCAAACTCATAAGTTCAACAGCACAACAAAGATAAAAAACTGGAAAATACCTTTAAGTTTATGAGCCCACTTAAAATAAATTCCAAACAACATAAAATGCTCTAATTTGATAGAGCATTTTATTCTTAAACAAATATGCACTGCAATATATGTGTTTTTAACTCCTGCAAACATTTAAAACTCACTTGACAGGTATATTCCCATGCAAGGCCGGCTCAACCATGGGACCAAGTGGGTCCAAGGGACCCAGGCAGCACTTGACAAGGGGCAGCACTTTATTGACTTTATTGAGTCAGTCACTGTCAGACCCCTGTCTTCTGGGAATGCACAAAGACACAGAATCAACCCCCTAAATTCTTTCCCACTTATGCTGAATAAGCATTGGTTGCATGCAGGTAGGCAAGCTTAGTAATGTCAGTGGCCAGGCTAGTAGGTAGATATGTTAATCAATAATGTCATTATTGGGGGGCGTCATTGTAATCTCGGACCCAGGCAGCACAATGTCTTGAGCCGGCCCTGTTCCCATGACGTTCCTGAGCTGTATACCACCAGTGCTTGATGGCTACATGGATATAAACAGTATATAATATATTAAAACTATAACACTTTATTGAGAAATAGGACACAGACAAAACAACAATCTAAATTTGAGTACTAAGAAAGGGTATATCACAACCAATCTGGATAAAGAGAAAGAGGGTATAAAGGAGCGCCACACAAAGGGAGGCTGAAGTGCGCTGGTGAAATATCGTGAGGAAATGCGAGTAAAGTTATAATACACCAAATATTAAACCAAATATTGAAATGTACTATATACACACAGGCCTCTAGTTATGAAGCTCCGTACGTACCTGCCTTCGCCGGCCCCAATACGCTCACCTAAGTTCGCCTCACATTGCTGCCGCGGACCTGAATACGCTCGCCAAAGTTATCAATAAATCTGTCAAAAAGCCGCGCACCAAGTACAGGGTGATGAGCAGCGGACTGTGATAGTTATCAATCATCAATCTCGCTGCTCTTCGGCTTTTTTACAGCTTTATTGATACCCCTGTCACTAAGCACTCACACTATACTATACTGTTCTACCCCCTATACCGGCGCCCCCGGAGCCCACCGCAACTAAATAAAGTTATTACCCCCTAAACCGCCGCTCCTAGACCCCGCCGCAACTATAATAAATATGTTAACCCCTAAACCGCCGCTCCCGGACCCGGCCACAACTATAATAAATATGTTAACCCCTAAACCGCCGCTCCTAGACCCCGCCACAACTATAATAAATATATTAACCCCTAAACCGCCGCTCCTAGACCCCGCCGCAACTATAATAAATATATTAACCCCTAAACCGCCGCTCCTAGACCCCGCCACAACTATAATAAATATATTAACCCCTAAACCGCCGCTCCCGGACCCCGCCGCCACCTACATAATACCTATTAACCCCTATCCTGCCCCCCCTACACCGCCGCCACTATAATAAAATTATTAACCCCCTAAACCTAAGTCTAACACTAATCCTAACACCCCCCTAACTTAAATATTAATTAAATAAATCTAAATAATAGTACTCTTATTAACTAAATTAATCCTATTTAAAACTAAATACTTACCTATAAATTAAACCCTAATATAGCTACAATATAATTAATAATTACATTGTAGCTATTTTAGGATTTATATTTATTTTACAGGCAACTTTGTATTTATTTTAACTAGGTACAATAGCTATTAAATAGTTATTAACTATTTAATAGCTACCTAGTTAAAATAATTAAAAAATTACCTGTAAAATAAATCCTAACCTAAGTTACAATTAAACCTAACACTACACTATCATTAAATTAATTAAATAAATTAGATACCAATACCTACAATTAAATAAACTAAACTAAATTACAAAAAACAAACAAACACTAAATTACAGAAAATAAAACAATATTACAAGAATTTTTATTTTTAAATATTTTTATTGAGGTATAAATGCATTACAACAAATAAATGACATAAAAGTAAGAGCGTTACAATAACCGCTATATCTTCATATAGGGTTCAGTTTGTTGCATATCAAAAATAGTAAACACAAATTGAAAATAAACCTCAAATTTTCCATTTTTTGTTGCTAATAAACTAGGACATTTTCAATTATTTTCATATCTGATATACTCTTAGAGATATAGTCATAGCCATTATATCACAGAAAAATTTAGCGATACAAAATACATACCTCACATTAAAACAAAAAGAAAGCTAGCATAAATGAAATAGAGAGATGTCACAATAATACTTTCAAAATAAAAGGTTGTGGTACATATAAGATAAACCGTTTAAGTAGCTCTTCCAATTAGGAAGGTACATTATGGGTGGGAAGAGGTGGTAAACTGGATATAATAAAGTAACAAAGGTGTGAGAAGGGGCAACCGTGATCCAAATAAGCTAGGTGTATTTATTCTACCTTGTAGCAGCCTTAGTATATTTGTGTGGCGGGATTGGAGAGTTAATTAACTGTAGATAGAGGGGGTTCAGCCCCCAACAAAAGAGGACAGGACAACATTTAATGAACTATATGTGTATAGCTAAGGTATATGGGCTATCTAATCTCTGTATAGTAATTTGGTATATGTCAGTAAATAGCGCATAACAAATAACATACATATTAAACAGCCTTAAGTGACAATAATATGAAATCACATAATCCATCTAGACATATAGAGCTGAGTGCCACCCAAAGTCCTACGCCTGTCACTTGACAATCAATATATAAACATAGGCAGTCTCTGAGCTGTATATCCAGCTCGCTGCTCAAGGAATGAGTAGAAAAGTATAGTCCCACTACAGTTGAGCATATATTTATCTTCATAGCTAAAATACAAATGAAGTATACACAGATAAAATAAACTTGCTATGCTTGTATAGACATTCATAAATCATTAATGTTAAAACTCAAAGCAAAAAATAACCATCAGAACTATACTAATAGTGTCTTTAAAAGGCCCTATCTCCATGGTACCTAATACTTCCAAAAGAAAGGTTTTGTTAGCTAGGTGTCTTTTAACGTCTCACAGTGCCAGTCCTACTCCGGATCTGTGCCCCCTGACAAAATTTTAACCTACTCCGATTTTAGGCATGATAGAAGCAAGTCTCTCAGGGCTCCAGAGCACCTCCATTTCAGATAGGGGACATGGGATAGACAAAAACATAATTTATGCTTACCTGATAAATTCCTTTCTTCTGTTGTGTGATCAGTCCACGGGTCATCATTACTTCTGGGATATAACTCCTCCCCAACAGGAAATGCAAGAGGATTCACCCAGCAGAGCTGCATATAGCTCCTCCCCTCTACGTCAGTCCCAGTCATTCGACCAAGAATCAACGAGAAAGGAGTAACCAAGGGTGAAGTGGTGACTGGAGTATAATTTAAAAGATATTTACCTGCCTTAAAACAGGGCGGGCCGTGGACTGATCACACAACAGAAGAAAGGAATTTATCAGGTAAGCATAAATTATGTTTTCTTCTGTTATGTGTGATCAGTCCACGGGTCATCATTACTTCTGGGATACCAATACCAAAGCAAAAGTACACGGATGACGGGAGGGATAGGCAGGCTCATTATACAGAAGGAACCACTGCCTGAAGAACCTTTCTCCCAAAAATAGCCTCCGAAGAAGCAAAAGTGTCAAATTTGTAAAATTTGGAAAAAGTATGAAGCGAAGACCAAGTTGCAGCCTTGCAAATCTGTTCAACCGAGGCCTCATTCTTAAAGGCCCAAGTGGAAGCCACAGCTCTAGTGGAGTGAGCTGTAATTCTTTCAGGAGGCTGCTGTCCAGCAGTCTCATAGGCTAAACGTATTATGCTACGAAGCCAAAAAGAGAGAGAGGTAGCAGAAGCTTTTTGACCTCTCCTCTGTCCAGAATAAACGACAAACAGGGAAGAAGTTTGGCGAAATTCTTTAGTTGCCTGCAAGTAGAACTTGAGGGCACGAACTACATCCAAATTGTGTAGAAGACGTTCCTTCTTTGAAGAAGGATTTGGACACAAGGATGGAACAACAATCTCTTGATTGATATTCCTGTTAGTGACTACCTTAGGTAAGAACCCAGGTTTAGTACGCAGAACTACCTTGTCTGAGTGAAAAATCAGATAAGGAGAATCACAATGTAAGGCTGATAACTCAGAGACTCTTCGAGCCGAGGAAATAGCCATTAAAAACAGAACTTTCCAAGATAACAACCTTATATCAATGGAATGAAGGGGTTCAAACGGAACACCCTGTAAAACGTTAAGAACTAAGTTTAAACTCCATGGCGGAGCAACAGCTTTAAACACAGGCTTGATCCTAGCTAAAGCCTGACAAAAGGTCTGGACGTCTGGATTTTCTGACAGACGCCTGTGTAACAAGATGGACAGAGCTGAAATCTGTCCCTTTAATGAACTAGCTGATAAACCCTTTTCTAAACCTTCTTGTAGAAAGGACAATATCCTAGCGATCCTAACCTTACTCCAGGAGTAACCTTTGGATTCGCACCAGTATAGGTATTTACGCCATATTTTATGGTAAATCCTTCTGGTAACAGGCTTCCTAGCCTGTATCAGGGTATCAATAACCGACTCAGAAAAACCACGTTTTGATAAAATCAAGCGTTCAATTTCCAAGCAGTCAGCTTCAGAGAAGTTAGATTTTGATGTTTGAATGGACCCTGTATCAGAAGGTCCTGTCTTAGAGGTAGAGACCAAGGCGGACAGGATGACATGTCCACTAGATCTGCAAACCAAGTCCTGCGTGGCCATGCAGGCGCTATTAGAATCACTGATGCTCTCTCCTGTTTGATTTTGGCAATCAATCGAGGAAGCAGCGGGAAGGGTGGAAACACATAAGCCATCCCGAAGTTCCAAGGTGCTGTCAAAGCATCTATCAGAACCGCTCCCGGATCCCTGGATCTGGACCCGTAGTGAGGAAGTTTGGCGTTCTGGCGAGACGCCATGAGATCTATCTCTGGTTTGCCCCAACGTCGAAGTATTTGGGCAAAGACCTCCGGATGAAGTTCCCACTCCCCCGGATGAAAAGTCTGGCGACTCAAGAAATCCGCCTCCCAGTTCTCCACTCCCGGGATGTGGATTGCTGACAGGTGGCAAGAGTGAGACTCTGCCCAGCGAATTATCTTTGATACTTCCATCATTGCTAGGGAGCTTCTTGTCCCTCCCTGATGGTTGATGTAAGCTACAGTCGTGATGTTGTCCGACTGAAACCTGATGAACCCCCGAGTTGTTAATTGGGGCCAAGCCAGAAGGGCATTGAGAACTGCTCTCAATTCCAGAATGTTTATTGGAAGGAGACTCTCCTCCTGATTCCATAGTCCCTGAGCCTTCAGAGAATTCCAGACAGCGCCCCAACCTAGTAGGCTGGCGTCTGTTGTTACAATTGTCCAGTCTGGTCTGCTGAATGGCATCCCCCTGGACAGGTGTGGCCGATAAAGCCACCATAGAAGAGAATTTCTGGTCTCTTGATTCAGATTCAGAGTAGGGGACAAATCTGAGTAATCCCCATTCCACTGACTTAGCATGCACAATTGCAGCGGTCTGAGGTGTAGGCGTGCAAAAGGTACTATGTCCATTGCCGCTACCATTAAGCCGATCACCTCCATGCATTGAGCTACTGACGGGTGTTGAATGGAATGAAGGACACGGCATGCATTTTGAAGCTTTGTTAACCTGTCTTCTGTCAGGTAAATCTTCATTTCTACAGAATCTATAAGAGTCCCCAAGAATGGAACTCTTGTGAGAGGAAAAAGAGAACTCTTCTTTTCGTTCACTTTCCATCCATGCGACCTTAGAAATGCCAGAACTAACTCTGTATGAGACTTGGCAGTTTGAAAGCTTGAAGCTTGTATTAGAATGTCGTCTAGGTACGGAGCTACCGAAATCCCTCGCGGTCTTAGTACCGCCAGAAGGGCACCCAGAACCTTTGTGAAGATTCTTGGAGCCGTAGCCAATCCGAATGGAAGAGCTACAAACTGGTAGTGCCTGTCTAAGAAGGCAAACCTTAGATACCGGTGATGATCTTTGTGAATCGGTATGTGAAGGTAAGCATCTTTTAAATCCACTGTGGTCATGTATTGACCCTTTTGGATCATGGGTAAGATTGTCCGAATAGTTTCCATTTTGAACGATGGAACTCTTAGGAATTTGTTTAGAATCTTTAAATCTAAGATTGGCCTGAAAGTTCCCTCTTTTTTGGGAACCACAAACAGGTTTGAGTAGAACCCTTGTCCTTGTTCCGACCGCGGAACCGGATGGATCACTCCCATTAATAACAGATCTTGTACACAGCGTAGAAACGCTTCTTTCTTTATCTGGTTTGTTGACAACCTTGACAGATGAAATCTCCCTCTTGGGGGAGATAATTTGAAGTCTAGAAGGTATCCCTGAGATATGATCTCTAGCGCCCAGGGATCCTGAACATCTCTTGCCCAGGCCTGGGCGAAGAGAGAAAGTCTGCCCCCCACTAGATCCGATCCCGGATCGGGGGCTCTCGGTTCATGCTGTCTTTGGGGCAGCAGCAGGTTTCCTGGCCTGCTTGCTCTTGTTCCAGGACTGGTTAGGCTTCCAGCCTTGCCTGTAACGAGCCACAGCTCCCTCCTGTTTTGGTGCAGTGGAGGTTGATGCTGCTCCTGTTTTGAAATTCCGAAAGGGACGAAAATTAGACTGTCTAGCCTTAGTTTTGGCTTTGTCTTGAGGTAGGGCGTGGCCCTTACCTCCTGTAATGTCAGCGATAATTTCTTTCAAACCGGGCCCAAATAAAGACTGCCCCTTGAAAGGTATATTAAGTAATTTGGACTTAGAAGTAACATCAGCTGACCAGGATTTTAGCCACAGCGCCCTGCGTGCCTGTATGGCGAATCCTGAGTTCTTAGCCGTAAGTTTGGTTAAATGTACTACGGCCTCCGAAATGAATGAATTAGCTAGTTTAAGGACTCTAAGCCTGTCCGTAATGTCGTCTAGCGTAGATGAACTAAGGTTCTCTTCCAGAGACTCAATCCAAAATGCTGCCGCAGCCGTAATCGGCGCGATACATGCAAGGGGTTGCAATATAAAACCTTGTTGAACAAACATTTTCTTAAGGTAACCCTCTAATTTTTTATCCATTGGATCTGAAAAGGCACAGCTATCCTCCACCGGGATAGTGGTACGCTTAGCTAAAGTAGAAACTGCTCCCTCCACCTTAGGGACCGTTTGCCATAAGTCCCGAGTGGTGGCGTCTATTGGAAACATCTTTCTAAATATTGGAGGGGGTGAGAACGGCACACCGGGTCTATCCCACTCCTTAGTAACAATTTCAGTTAGTCTCTTAGGTATAGGAAAAACGTCAGTACTCGCCGGTACCGCAAAGTATTTATCCAACCTACACAGTTTCTCTGGTATAGCAACGGTGTTACAATCATTGAGAGCTGCTAAGACCTCCCCTAGTAATACACGGAGGTTCTCCAATTTAAATTTAAAATTTGAAATATCTGAATCCAATCTGTTTGGATCAGAACCGTCACCCACAGAATGAAGCTCTCCGTCCTCATGCTCTGCAAGCTGTGACGCAGTATCAGACATGGCCCTAGTATTGTCAGCGCACTCTGTTCTCACCCCAGAGTGATCACGCTTGCCTCTTAGTTCTGGTAATTTAGACAAAACTTCAGTCATAACAGTAGCCATATCTTGTAATGTTATCTGTAATGGCCGCCCAGATGTACTAGGCGCCATAATATCACGCACCTCCCGGGCGGGAGATGCAGGTACTGCCGCGTGAGGCGAGTTAGTCGGCATAACTCTCCCCTCGCTGTTTGGTGAAATTTGTTCACATTGTACAGATTGACTTTTATTTAAAGTAGCATCAATACAGTTAGTACATAAATTTCTATTGGGCTCCACCTTGGCATTGGAACAAATGACACAGATATCTTCCTCTGAGTCAGACATGTTTAACACACTAGCAATAAACTTGCAACTTGGTTATAATCTTTTTTAGCAAAAACGTACTGTGCCTCAAAGAGGTACTAAACGATTAAATGACAGTTGAAATAATGAACTGAAAAACAGTTATAGCATCAAACTTTAAAACAACACAACTTTTAGCAAAGGTTTGTTCCCATTAGTAAAATAACAATAATTAAATTTGACATAAAAATTACAGAGCAACGTTTTTATTCACAGTCAATATAAAATTCTCACAGCTCTGCTGAGAGAATCTACCTCCCTCCAAAGAAGTTTGAAGACCCCTGAGATCTGTCAGAGATGAACCGGATCATGCAGGAAATATAAGAGTAACTGACTTGAATTTTTTGATGCGTAGCAAAGAGCGCCAAAAACGGCCCTCCCCCTCACACACAGCAGTGAAGAGAAACGAAACTGTCACAATTAAAACCAAACAACTGCCAAGTGGAAAATAATGCCCAAATATTTATTCACTCAGTACCTCAGAAATGTAAACGATTCTACATTCCAGCAAAAACGTTTAACATGATAAATACTTATTAAAAGGATTAGTGACTTTTAACAGAGTAGTTCCGGTGAAATACCATCCCCAGAATACTAAAGTGTATACATACATGTCATTATAACGGTATGGCAGGATTTTCTCATCAATTCCATTCAGAAAATAAAAACTGCAACATACCTCAATGCAGATTCATCTGCCCGCTGTCCCCTGATCTGAAGCTTTTACCTCCCTCAGATGGCCGAGAACAGCAATATGATCTTAACTACTCCGGTTAAAATCATAGTAAAAAACTCTGGTAGATTCTTCCTCAAACTCTGCCAGAGAAGTAATAACACGCTCCGGTGCTATTGTAAAATAACAAACTTTTGATTGAAGTCATAAAAACTAAGTATAATCACCATAGTCCTCTCACACATCCTATCTAGTCGTTGGGTGCAAGAGAATGACTGGGACTGACGTAGAGGGGAGGAGCTATATGCAGCTCTGCTGGGTGAATCCTCTTGCATTTCCTGTTGGGGAGGAGTTATATCCCAGAAGTAATGATGACCCGTGGACTGATCACACATAACAGAAGAAATACACTGTGGTCTCAATTGGGGATCACTGTCTCCTGTATGTTCCAGAAATAGGTCGGTAGGCTTAGCCTTAATATTGAAAGTACCATTGCTCTTAAGAAATAATGAGAAGGTCCCTGTGTTAACAACATAATGTCGCCTCGGATCCTCCTTATGGTAGAGAGAAGCACTGAGCAACATCGCAAGTTCCGTTACATCACCCCTCTCATCAGGGTGGCTCAGATCCACATCGCTCTCCATGCAGCCCGGCTTGTGGCTTGAAGTTGTATCGCCGCCAGAAATTGAGTCATCTTGCCCAGAAGGAGTGACGTGCTCATCTGCGCATCCGCCATTGTAAGCTCCAGATGCGATTGTTCCATAATAACGATCTGCACGAGAGGCATTTACTGGCAAATGTGCAGCATTTTGTAAAGCCACGTCCGCTAGGGCCTCATGCATTGCCAGCGCTAAGCTATGAAAATGAGCGTACAGGATCTGAGCCATCTCAAACACCCACATGGCTGAGGCCTCCTTCATGGCTTAAATGTTATCAAACTCGCTGACCTAAATAAATCCAAACGATCACCCAAGTTCTTCGCTAGCCCATGTAGGCATATTAGGAGTCTGTCTTAAGCATCCAAAAAGCAAAATTTTGCGTTAACCCTTCTTTTAATGCGATTAGGACCGGGAGCTCAGCAGAAACACGTCTTGTTCCCTTCACAGTTGGCTCCTCCCCCCCAAAATATTACAAGAATTTTAAACTAATTACACCTAATCTAAGCCCCCTAATAAAATAAAAAAAAACAAAATAATAAAAGTCCCTACCCTATTCTACATTAAAAAGTAATCAGCTCTTTTACCAGCCCTTAAAAGGGCTTTTTGTGCGGCATGCCCCAAAGTAATCAGCTCTTTTGCCTGTAAAAAAAAATACAACCCCCCCCAACATTAAAACCCACCACCGACATACCCCTACTCTAACCCACCCAAACCCCCCTTAAAAAAAACCTAACACTAACCCCCTGAAGATCTCCTTACCTTGAGTAGTCTTCACCCAGCCGGGCCGAAGTCTTCATCCGATGGGGCAGAAGAGGACATCCAGACCGGCAGAAGTCTTCATCCTATCCGGGCAGAAGAGGACATCCGGACCGGCAGACATCTTCATCCAAGCGGCATCTTCTATCTTCATCCATCCGACGAGGAGCGGCTCCATCTTCAAGACCTCCGGCGCGGAACATCCTTCTTCACCAACGACTACCCGACGAATGAAGGTTCCTTTAAGTGACGTCATCCAAGATGGCGTCCCTCAAATTCCAATTGGCTGATAGGATTCTATCAGCCAATCGGAATTAAGGTAGGAAAAATCTGATTGTTATGTAAACACTTGATGATACTATCTCTGGCAGACATAATGATTACTGTAACATTTGATGGTTCACTAATATGAAGCATAACATATGAGATATACACAGTGATGATCTGAATCTCAGTGTGGTGAAGTCCACATTGAAGATAAAAAGAAAGTATATAGTATGTTTATCCTTAATATCAAATTTAGATGAAACACTCTTTGAAGTATATGCATGCTCAGTCTGTTTAAAGTATAACAGAATAAACTCTAATGTATGTGATTAATAGATGTCAGCTAATTAATGATAGTGAATATACTATCTAAACTTTATCACAAATCAAACAAATTCATTTGATTTTTTAAGCCATAAGATGAATAATGAGTTCAGTATATCTGTATAAGCAATAGTGATGAAAGATCAATTGGCCGATCTGTGTTATGCACAAAATTGATCAGACATATTACTTACGATGTAGTGATTACTCTAATATTAGATGCCATCTGCAACAATATAATGTAAATACCTGCTTCTATAGTATAGAAATAACGCGGTAACTGCGGGAAACACTTCCGCAAACATATTATATAACCATGGCAATGACTGTGAATTTAAGCCGTGGAGATCGGCTTGGCCAGCCCTAATACCCTGATGAAGTCACGTTCTGTAGTGAGAAAACGCGTCGGTGGGCGGGGCTAGGAGGGTAGCATGTGTCACATTTGTTTGGTGTGCATACAGTGGCTACTAAGTGTTAAGCATTGAAATTGATATTATTTAAGTTGACAGATATTGCTACACAAAAGTGATACATGCCAATGCTTTGGTTGAGACTCTTAACGCCCTTTATGTGTGTTACGGTATTAGTTATAGGGACACTAGTCAGAAATTGGCTGGCTGTGTAACCCACAGGAAGCTTGCAGGTAGGAGGACGCCTTTGAGCGCATAGGAGTGCCTGTATTGAAAGCTTGAATAGTTGCCTTACCCCTATTTCTAACTGAAAGCACTGTTTATCACCTACACACACCCTCCAGCTACCAGGCCTATGTTTTTAACTTAGTTTTGGGTAATATATACAAAGATGAGGATTGGTTGTGATATACCCTTTCCTAGTACCCAATTTTAGATTGTTGTTGTGTCCGTGTCCTATTTTTCAGTAATGTTTTATAGTTTTTATATATACTGTTTGTAAAATATAGTGTGTAATTCTACACTGGGCTTGAAACCACACACCCTTATTGTATCCTAATATTTTGGCTACATGGATATGTCACTTCTGATTGGCTTAATGACTTTGTCCTGCTCAAGAACACATGGCCCATTGCACTTGAGTAACATTATTGTCTTCTTATTATGCATTTGTTGATTATGCAATTCTACTGCATTTATTGGTCCTTTGATTATGTGTACAACACATTTAAAATCTTTTCAGTTCCTGCCTTTGGTTATCGCATTCATGCTTGCATACAACATAGGTTTGCCCTTATGAATGACATTCTCAGTTATATTACAACATATGGGAAGAAGAGCAGGATTTGCACATTCTAAATATTTATAATGATTTATTAATAGGTTATTTAAATTACATTAATTTATCACTGGAATACCCAAATCATTATAGTGTAATTTGCCTCTTAAGAAAATCAGAAATGAGCTATTCCTAAATGATTCTGCGCAATTCTCTATAAGGTTATATTGACATATAACAAAAACTACACAACTTTAATCCAAAAATCCCTTCTGCTTGTAGCAAACATATTGATTACATCCCTCTGCACATGTGCATAAACATTGCTCTGCGACACGATTCCTCTTTCCGCATTTCCTACCTTATTTATGTCCTGCTTTCACAATCTAAAACACAATACCATTTAAACATGGCTACTAGATATGCTCTCAGAATCCTCTACTGTGGACTGCCCCAACTTTACCCAACACCAATCCCAAGTTTTAGAATCTAAATGATTGGATGTTTGAAATTATTATATTTGAAACGTTAATATCTATAAAAAAATGCTTAAAGGGACAGTGTACACAAAAAAACATAATTTATGCTTACCTGATAAATTTATTTCTCTTGTAGTGTATCCAGTCCACGGATCATCCATTACTTATGGAATATATTCTCCTTCCCAACAGGAAGTTGCAAGAGTCCACCCACAGCAAAGCTGCTATATAGCTCCTCCCCTAACTGCCATACTCAGTAATTCGACCGAAAACATGCAGAGAAAGGAAAAACCATAGGGTGCAGTGGTGACTGTAGTTCAAATGAAAAAATTACCTGCCTTAAAGTGACAGGGCGGGCCGTGGACTGGATACACTACAAGAGAAATAAATTTATCAGGTAAGCATAAATTATGTTTTCTCTTGTTAAGTGTATCCAGTCCACGGATCATCCATTACTTATGGAATACCAATACCAAAGCTAAAGTACACGGATGATGGGAGGGACAAGGCAGGTACTTAAACGGAAGTTACCACTTCCTGTAAGAAACCCTTTCTCCCAAAAATAGCCTCCGAAGAAGCAAGGTATCAAATTTGTTAAATTTGAAAAAGTATGAAGCGCAGACCAAGACTCCGTCTTGTAAATCTGTTCAACAGAAGCCACATTTAAAAAAAAAAAGGCCCAAGTGAAAACCACAGCTCTAGTAGAATGAGCTGTAATCCCTTCAGGAGGCTGCTGTCCAGCAGTCTCATAAGCTAAATGAATTATGCTTTTTAACCAAAAAGACAGAGAGGGTGCCAAAGTCTTTTGACCTCTCCTCTGTCCAGAATAGACAACAAACAAGGTGAACGTTTGATGAAAACTGTAGTAGCTTGTAAGTAAAACTTTAAAGCACAAACCACGTCCAATATTGTGTAATAGACGCTCCTTCTTTGAGGAAGGATTAGGATACAAGCATGGAACAACTATCTCTTGAGTGATGTTCTTGTTAGATACCACCTTAGGAAAAAACCCAGGTTGGTACGCAGGACTACCTTATCCGTACGAAGGACCAGATAAGGAGAATCACATTGTAACACAGATAACTTAGAGACTCTACGAGTCGAGGAAATAGCTACCCAAAAGGAACTTTCCAAGATAAAGATTGATATCTATGGAACAAAAAAGGTTCAAACGGAACTTCTTGAAGAACCTTAAGAACCAGGTTTAAGCTCCATGGTGGAGCAACAGTTTTAAACACAGGCTTGGATCTAACCAAAGCCTGACCAAATGCCTGAACATCTAGAATACCTGCCAGACGCTTGTGCAAAAAAATAGACAGAGTAAAAATCTGTCCCTTTTAAGGAATTAGCTGACAACCCTTTTCTCCAAAACATCTTGGAGAAAAGATAATATCCTGGGAATCCAGACTTTACTCCATGAGTAACCCTTGGATTCATAACAATCAGATATTTACACCATATCTATGTTCAATTTTCCTAGAGACAGGCTTTCATGTCTGTATTAAGGTATCAATGACTGACTCGGAGAAGCCATGTTTTGATGACATCAAGCGTTCAGTCTCCAGGCAGTCCATCTCAGATTGATTCAATTTAGATGGTTGAAAGGACCCTGAGGTAGAGGGACCTGTCTCAGAAGCAGAGACCGTGATGGAAAGGATGACATGTCCACCAGATCTGCATACCAGGTCCTGCGTGGCTACGCAGGCGCTGACAAAAACACCAAAGCCCTCTCCTGCTTGGTCTTGACCTCCGGAGGAAATCCCACTCCCCGGAAGAAAAGTCTGACGACTTAGAAAAACCACCTCCCAGTTCTCAACACCTGGGATATGGATAGCTGATAGACAAGAGTGAGTCTCTGTCCAGTGAATTATTGTAAGACTTCTAACATCGCTAGGGAACTTCTGTTCCCCCTTGATGGCTGATGTAAACCACAGTCGTGTATATTGTCCGACTGAATATGATGTACCTCAGAGTTGCTAACTGAGGCCAAGTCTGAAGAGCATGGAATATCACTCCCAGTTCCAGAATATTTATTAGAAGGAGGGTCTCCTCCTAAGTCCACTATCCCTGAGCCTTCAGGGAGTTCCAGACTGCATCCCAACCTAAAAGGCTGGCATCTATTGTAACAATTGTCCCATCTGACCTGCGGAAGGTCATACCCTTGGACAGATGGACCCGACATAGTCACCAGAGAATCTCTGGTCTCTTGGTCCAGGTTTAACAGGGGGACAAACCTGTGTAATCCCCGTTCCTCTGACTGAGCATGCATAGTTGCAGCGGTCTGAAATGTAGACGTGCAAACGGTACTATGTCCCTTGCCGCTACCATTAAGCCGATTTCATTAATGTACTGAGCCACCGAAGGGCGCGGATGGAATGAAAAACACGGCAGAAATTTAGAAACTTTGACAACCTGGACTCCGTCAGGTAAATTTTCATTTCTACAGAATCTATCAGAGTCCCTAAGAGGGAAACCCTTGAGATTGGGGATAGAGAACTCTTTCCTTGTTCACTTTCCACCCATGTGATCTCAGAAATGCCAGTACTACGTCCGTATGAGACTTGGCAACTTGGATGTTTGATGCCTGTATCAGGATGTCGTCTAAATAAGGGGCCACTACTATGCCCCGGGGCCTAAGGACCGCCAAAGTGACCCCAGAACCTCCATAAAGATTCTTGGGGCTGTAGATATCCCAACGGAAAGAGCTACAAACTGGTAATGCCTGTCTAGAAAGGCAAACCTGAAAAACGATGGTGATCTTTATGCATCACAATGTGAGGATAAACATCCTTCAAATCCATTGTAGTCCTCTATTCACTCTCCTGGATCATAGTTAAGATGGTACGAATAGTTTCCATCTTCAAAGACGGAATTCTGAGGAATTTGTTTAAGATCTTTAGATCCAAAATAGGTCTGAAGGTTCCCTCTCCTTGGGAACCACAAACAGATTTGAGTAAAAACTCTGTCCCTGTTCCTCTCTTGGAACTGGATGGATCTCGTACACAATGTAAGAATGCCTCCTTCTTTATCTGGTTTGCAGATAATTGGAAAGGTGAAATCTCCCCTTTTTTGGGGGGGAATCTTTGAAAATCCAGAAGATATCTCTGGGATATAAATTCCAATGCCGAGGGATCCTGGGCATCTCTTGCCCACGCCTGGGCGAAGAATGAAAATCTGCCCCCTATAGGATCCCTTACCGGATAGGAGTCTGTTCCTTCATGCTGCCTTAGAGGCAGCAGCAGGCTCCTTGGCCTGCTTATCTTTGTTCCAGGTCCGATTGTCTCCAGACCGCCTTGGACTGAGCAAAAATTCCCTCTTGCTGACCATGATATAAGCCATAGCGCTCTGCGCGCCAGTATAGTAAAAAACAGAATTCTTAGCCGTTAGTCTAGTCAAATGAACAAAGGCATCAGAAAACAAAGGAATTGGCTAGCATAAGCTTGTCAAATATATTCATCCAATGGAGTCGCTAACTGTAAAGCCTCATCAAGAGACTCAACCCAGAACGCCGCAGCAGCAGTGACAGAAGCAATGTATGCAAGGGGCTGCAGGATAAAACCCTGTTGAATAAACATTTTTTATCCATTGGATCTAAAAAGCACAACTGTCCTCGCCAGAGGTAGTGGTACGCCTAGCTAGAGTAGAAACTCTTCTCTCCACCTTAGGAACTGTCTGCCAGAAGTCCTGAGTGGTCTTAACTATTAGAAAACATTCTTCTAAAAAATAGGAGGGGAAGAGAACGGCACACCTGGTCTATCCCATTCCTTATTAAAAAAAAATTTAATAAACCTCTTTAGGTATTGGAAAAACATCAGTACACACCGGCACTGCATATTATTTATCCAGTCTACACAATTTCTCTGGCCCTGCGATTGTACACATTCATTCAGGGCAGCCAAAGCCTCCCTGAGCAACAAGTGGAGGTTCTCAAGCATAAATTTTAAATGTAGAAATATCAGAATCAGGTTAAATCATCTTCCCTGAGTCAAAAAAAAAAAAATCACCCACAGACTAAGCATATTGTGAGGTAGTATCATACATGGTTCTTAAAGCGTCTGTATGCTCTGTATCTACCCCCAGAGCTATCTGCTTTCCTTTAATTTCAGGTAGTCTGACTAATACTGCTGCCAGAGTATTATTCACCACCTTTGCCATGTCTTGTAAAATAAACGCTATGGACGCCCTTGATGTACTTGGCGCCATTTGAGTGTGAGTCCCTGAAGCGGGAGTCGAAGGGTCTGACACGTGGGGAGAGTTAGTCGGCATAACTTTCCCCTCGACAGAATCCCCTGGTAAAATAAACGCTATGGGTGCCCTTGATGTACTTGGCGCCATTTGAGCGTGAGTCCCTAAAGCGGGAGTCAAAAGGTCTGACACGTGGGGAGAGTTAGTCGGCATAACTACCCCCACGACAGAATCCTCTGGTGATAATGTTTTTAAAGACAACAAATGATCTTTATTGTTTAACATGAAATCAGTACATCTGGTACACATTCTAAGATGGGGTTCCACCATGGCTTTAAAACATAATGAACACAGAGCTTCCTCTATGTCAGACATGTTAGAACAGACTAATAATGAGACTAGTAAGCTTGGAAAACACTTTAAATCAAGTTAACAAGCAAATATATAAAACGTTACTGTGCCTTTAAGAGAAACAAGTTTTGTCAAAATTTTAAAAAACTGTGAAAAAAGGCAGTAAAACAAACGAAATTTTTACAGTACATGTAATAAGGTAACAGAGCATTGCACCCACTTGCAAATGGATGATTAACCCCTTAATGCAAAAAACGGATCAAAAAAACGACATAGACGTTTTTAAAAACAGACACAACAAACTGCCACAGCAGAGCTGTGGATTACCTTCCCTATAAACGATTTTGGAAGTCTTTTTAGCCCTTTAGAAATGTCCTGTAGTATTCATGGGACTGCTGAGGGAATCTGGATGATTCATTTTGTAATTTTAACTGCGCAAAAAAAGCGCTAAATTAGGCCCTTCCCACTCATATTACAACAGTGGGAAGCTTCAGTTAACTGTTTCTATGCAAAATTTAAGCCAGCCATGTGGAAAAAAACTTAGGCCCCAATAAGTTTTATCACCAAACATATGTTAAAAAACGATTAAACATGCCAGCAAACGTTTTAAAACACATTTTTACAAGAGTATGTATCTCTATTAATAAGCCTGATACCAGTCGCTTTTACTGCATTTAAGGCTATACCAACATTACAGTGTTATCACCAATGTACGTTAAAAAACGATTAAACATGCCAGCAAACGTTTTCAAACACATTTTTATAAGAGTATGTATCTCTATTAATAAGCCTGATACCAGTTGCTATCGCTGCATTTAAGGCTTTACTTACATTACTTCGGTATCAGCAGTATTTTCTTAGTCAATTCCATTCCTAGAAAAATATTTTACTGCACATACCTTATCTGCAGGAAAACCTGCACGCCATTCCCCCTCTGAAGTACCTCACTCCTCAGAATGTGTGAGAACAGCAAATGGATCTTAGTTACGTCTGCTAAGATCATAGAAAAAACGCAGGCAGATTCTTCTACCAAATACTGCCTGAGATAAACAGCACACTCCGGTGCCATTTAAAAATAACAAACTTTTGTTTGAAGAATAAACTAAGTATAAAAAACCACAGACTCTCACGACCTCCTATCTATGTTGAGGCTTGCAAGAGAATGACTGAGTATGGCAGTTAGGGGAGGAGCTATATAGCAGCTTTGCTGTGGGTGGACTCTTGCAACTTCCTGTTGGGAAGGAGAATATATTCCATAAGTAATGGATGATCCGTGGACTGGATACACTTAACAAGAGAAATAGTTATTGTTTAAAAAGATAGATAATGCCTTTACTACCCATTCCCCAGTTTTGCACAACCAACATTGTTAGCTTAATAAACTTTATAACATTTAAACCTCTAAATTTCTGCCTGTTTCAAATGCTCTATTAACAGCCTCTTAATCACATACTTTTTTATTAGCTTTTCACAACAGGAGACTGCTAGTTCATGTGAGCTGCGGCGGACTCCGGATACCCCGACTGGGTGTCTCCGCCAAACAATCCTTCTTTACCCAGGAACCTGTAGCTGTATAGCGGGAAAGTGATTATAGCAAGTAGCCCACCCTGATAAACAAACAAGACCGTATTAAGGTGAAACATGAACAGACTTTATTGGGACAAACACACAGCTTATAACACAATTGCCATCTGATAAGAGCCTTATGTGATCAAGAGATTACCGCCCCTTCAGACAGGCTGGCACCTCCATAGGGCCATATGAGTATAGAGATCCCTACAATAACTAGGTCGCAGTTTCAGGGTGATCCCGAGGGAGCGGCAGCTATTCCAGGGTACCATTAGAGAGCCCCAGGCCCCCAGATGTCACAGTCCAAAAATCAAGAGCGGCAGCCTGGAAAATGGTACTCAGGACCAGCATGAGGTGGGGAGGTGTAAAATCCCAGGTTCCCAAGTGAGCTCCCTCTTAGTTAACACCCAACCTATGCCCATCAAAGGTATGACAAGTTCCCAAAAGAGTGGAGCTCTGGGGCAAAGGGCTTCTGGAACAACCTAGGTTAAAGTCCAGCGGGAATCTCTAGCCCAGCCTGCGAATAGTTCCATAAGATTCCGGCTGGGAATCGGCAAGTCATGATGAAGGGACCAGACGGGGTAGCGATCAGCACTTTCAGGGCAAAGTTAAATCAGTGTAACAAACATAAGGGGAACAGGAGGGAAACACAATAATCCAAATAGGAGAGGGGGTGGCCTTACACATATCCGTGACATGGGCCATATAGATAACATTGTGTTCATGCCCCAGAAGTTATTTAAAGGGACATGAAACCCAAATTTTTTCTTTCATGATTCAGATAGAGAATACTTCTATTATGTAATTTGCTTCTTTCTCTTGTTATCTTTTGCTGAAATGTTTATCTAAGCAAGTTCATGTGCAGCAGAGAACCTAGGTTCTAGCTGTTGATTGGTCGCTGCATATATAAACTGATTGTCATTGGCTCACCCATGTGTTTAGTTAGAAACCAGTAGTGCATTGCTGCTCCTTCAACAAATGATGCCAAGAGAATAAAACAGATTAGATAATAGAAGTAAATTAGAAAGTTGTTTAAAAACATAATTTATGCTTACCTGATAAATTTATTTCTCTTGTGGTGTATCCAGTCCACGGATCATCCATTACTTGTGGGATATTCTCCTTCCCAACAGGAAGTTGCAAGAGGATCACCCACAGCAGAGCTGCTATATAGCTCCTCCCCTAACTGCCATATTCAGTCATTCGACCGAAACAAGCCGAGAAAGGAGAAACCATAGGGTGCAGTGGTGACTGTAGTTTAAATTAAAATTTAGACCTGCCTTAAAAAGACAGGGCGGGCCGTGGACTGGATACACCACAAGAGAAATAAATTTATCAGGTAAGCATAAATTATGTTTTCTCTTGTAAGGTGTATCCAGTCCACGGATCATCCATTACTTGTGGGATACCAATACCAAAGCTAAAGTACACGGATGAAGGGAGGGACAAGGCAGGCTTAAATGGAAGGAACCACTGCCTGTAGAACCTTTCTCCCAAAAATAGCCTCCGAAGAAGCAAAAGTATCAAATTTGTAAAATTTTGAAAACATAATTTATGCTTACCTGATAAATTTATTTCTCTTGTAGTGTATCCAGTCCACGGATCATCCATTACTTATGGGATATTAACTCCTCCCCAACAGGAAGTGCAAGAGGATTCACCCAGCAGAGCTGCTATATAGCTCCTCCCCTAACTGCCATTACCAGTCATTCGACCGAAAACATGCAGAGAAAGGAAAACCATAGGGTGCAGTGGTGACTGTAGTTTAATGGAAAAATTACCTGCCTTAAAGTGACAGGGCGGGCCGTGGACTGGATACACTACAAGAGAAATAAATTTATCAGGTAAGCATAAATTATGTTTTCTCTTGTTAAGTGTATCCAGTCCACGGATCATCCATTACTTATGGGATACCAATACTAAAGCTAAAGTACACGGATGACGGGAGGGACAGGCAGGCTCTTTATACGGAAGGAACCACTGCCTGAAGAACCTTTCTCCCAAAAACAGCCTCCGAAGAAGCAAAAGTGTCAAATTTGTAAAATTTGGAAAAAGTATAAAGAGAAGACCAAGTTGCAGCCTTGCAAATCTGTTCAACAGAAGCCTCATTCTTAAAGGCCCAAGTGGAAGCCACAGCTCTAGTAGAATGTGCTGTAATTCTTTCAGGAGGCTGCTGTCCAGCAGTCTCATAGGCTAACCGTATTATGCTACGAAGCCAAAAGGAGAGAGAGGTAGCCGAAGCTTTTTGACCTCTCCTCTGACCAGAATAAACGACAAACAGGGAAGACGTTTGTCGAAAATCCTTAGTTGCCTGTAGATAAAATTTCAGGGCACGGACTACATCTAGATTGTGTAGCAGACGTTCCTTTTTCGAAGAAGGATTAGGACACAAAGATGGAACCACAATCTCTTGATTGATATTCCTGTTAGTGACCACCTTAGGTAGGAACCCAGGTTTAGTACGCAGAACTACCTTGTCTGAATGAAAAATCAGATAAGGAGAATCACAATGTAAGGCAGATAACTCAGAGACTCTTCGAGCCGAGGAAATCGCCATTAAAAACAGAACTTTCCAAGATAACAACTTGATATCAATGGAATGAAGGGGTTCAAACGGAACCCCCTGTAAAACATTAAGAACTAAGTTCAAACTCCATGGTGGAGCAACAGTTTTAAACACAGGCTTGATCCTAGCTAAAGCCTGACAAAAAGCTTGAACGTCCGGAACTTCTGACAGACGTTTGTGTAAAAGAATGGACAGAGCTGAAATCTGTCCCTTTAAGGAACTAGCGGATAAACCCTTTTCTAAACCTTCTTGTAGAAAAGACAATATCCTCGGAATCCTAACCTTACTCCATGAGTAACTCTTGGATTCGCACCAATATAAGTATTTGCGCCATATCTTATGGTAAATCTTTCTGGTAACAGGCTTCCTAGCCTGTATTAAGGTATCAATAACTGACTCAGAAAAACCACGTTTTGATAAAATCAAGCGTTCAATTTCCAAGCAGTCAGCTTCAGAGAAATTAGATTTTGATGTTTGAAGGGACCCTGGATCAGAAGGTCCTGTTTCAGAGGTAGCGACCAAGGTGGACAGGATGACATGTCCACTAGATCTGCATACCAAGTCCTGCGTGGCCATGCAGGCGCTATTAGAATCACTGATGCTCTCTCCTGTTTGATTCTGGCAATCAATCGAGGAAGCATCGGGAAGGGTGGAAACACATAAGCCATCCCGAAGGTCCAAGGTGCTGTCAAAGCATCTATCAGAACCGCTCCCGGATCCCTGGATCTGGACCCGTAACGAGGAAGCTTGGCGTTCTGTCGAGACGCCATGAGATCTATCTCTGGTTTGCCCCAACGTCGAAGTATTTGGGCAAAGACCTCCGGATGAAGTTCCCACTCCCCCGGATGAAAAGTCTGACGACTTAAGAAATCCGCCTCCCAGTTCTCCACTCCCGGGATGTGGATTGCTGACAGGTGGCAAGAGTGAGACTCTGCCCAGCGAATTATCTTTGATACTTCCATCATTGCTAGGGAGCTTCTTGTCCCTCCCTGATGGTTGATGTAAGCTACAGTCGTGATGTTGTCCGACTGAAACCTGATGAACCCCCGAGTTGTTAACTGGGGCCAAGCCAGAAGGGCATTGAGAACTGCTCTCAATTCCAGAATGTTTATTGGTAGGAGACTCTCCTCCTGATTCCATTGTCCCTGAGCCTTCAGAGAATTCCAGACAGCGCCCCAACCTAGTAGGCTGGCGTCTGTTGTTACAATTGTCCAGTCCGGCCTGCTGAATGGCATCCCCCTGGACAGATGTGGCCGAGAAAGCCACCATAGAAGAGAATTTCTGGTCTCTTGATCCAGATTCAGAGTAGGGGACAAGTCTGAGTAATCCCCATTCCACTGACTTAGCATGCACAATTGCAGCGGTCTGAGATGTAGGCGTGCAAAGGGTACTATGTCCATTGCTGCTACCATTAAGCCGATCACCTCCATGCATTGAGCTACTGACGGGTGTTGAATGGAATGAAGGACACGGCATGCATTTTGAAGCTTTGTTAACCTGTCTTCTGTCAGGTAAATCTTCATTTCTACAGAATCTATAAGAGTCCCCAAGAAGGGAACTCTTGTGAGTGGAAAGAGAGAACTCTTCTTTTCGTTCACCTTCCATCCATGCGACCTTAGAAATGCCAGTACTAACTCTGTATGAGACTTGGCAGTTTGAAAGCTTGAAGCTTGTATCAGAATGTCGTCTAGGTACGGAGCTACCGCAATTCCTCGCGGTCTTAGTACCGCCAGAAGAGCACCCAGAACCTTTGTGAAGATTCTCGGAGCCGTAGCCAATCCGAATGGAAGAGCTACAAACTGGTAATGCCTGTCTAGAAAGGCAAACCTTAGATACCGGTAATGATCTTTGTGAATCGGTATGCGAAGGTAAGCATCCTTTAAATCCACTGTGGTCATGTACTGACCCTTTTGGATCATGGGTAAAATTGTCCAAATAGTCTCCATTTTGAACGATGGAACTCTTAGGAATTTGTTTAGGATCTTTAAATCCAGGATTGGCCTGAAAGTTCCCTCTTTTTTTGGGAACCACAAACAGATTTGAGTAAAACCCTTGTCCCTGTTCCGACCGTGGAACTGGATGGATTACTCCCATTAATAAAAGCTCTTGTACGCAGCGTAGAAACGCCTCTTTCTTTATTTGGTTTGTTGACAACCTTGACAGATTAAATCTCTCTCTTGGGGGAGAGTATTTGAAGTCCAGAAGGTATCCCTGAGATATTATCTCTAGCGCCCAGGGATCCTGGACATCTCTTGCCCAAGCCTGGGCGAAGAGAGAAAGTCTGCCCCCCACTAGATCCGTTCCCGGATCGGGGGCCCTCAATTCATGCTGTTTTAGGGGCACCAGCAGGTTTCCTGGCCTGCTTGCCCTTGTTCCAGGACTGGTTAGGTCTCCAGCCTTGTCTGTAGCGAGCAACAGATCCTTCTTGTTTTGGAGCAGAGGAAGTTGATGCTGCTCCTGCTTTGAAATTCCGAAAGGAACGAAAATTAGATTGTCTAGCCTTAGGTTTGGCTCTGTCTTGAGGCAGGGCATGGCCTTTACCTCCTGTAATGTCAGCGATAATTTCTTTCAATCCGGGTCCGAATAAGGTCTGCCCTTTGAAAGGTATATTAAGTAATTTAGACTTAGAAGTAACGTCAGCTGACCAGGATTTTAGCCACAGTGCTCTGCGCGCCTGAATGGCGAATCCGGAATTCTTAGCCGTAAGCTTAGTTAAATGTACTACGGCATCTGAAATAAATGAGTTAGCTAACTTAAGAGCTTTAAGCCTGTGTGTAATCTCATCTAATGGTGCTGATTCAAGTGTCCCTTCCAGAGACTCAAACCAAAATGCTGCTGCAGCCGTGACAGGCGCAATGCATGCAAGGGGTTGCAATATAAAACCTTGTTGAACAAACATTTTCTTAAGGTAACCCTCTAACTTTTTATCCATTGGATCTGAAAAGGCACAGCTATCCTCCACCGGGATAGTGGTACGCTTAGCTAAAGTAGAAACTGCTCCCTCCACCTTAGGGATCGTTTGCCATAAGTCCCGTGTGGTGGTGTCTATTGGAAACATCTTTCTAAATATCGGAGGGGGTGAGAACGGCACACCGGGTCTATCCCACTCCTTAGTAACAATTTCAGTAAGTCTCTTAGGTATAGGTAAAACGACAGTACTCGACGGTACCGCAAAATATTTATCCAACCTACACATTTTTTCTGGTATTGCAACTGTGTTACAATCATTCAGAGCCGCTAACACCTCCCCTAGTAATACACGGAGGTTTTCCAGCTTAAATTTAAAATTTGAAATATCTGAATCCAATCTGTTTGGATCAGAACCGTCAGCCGCAGAATGAAGCTCTCCGTCCTCATGTTCTGCAAGTTGTGACGCAGTATCTGACATGGCCCTAACATTATCAGCGCACTCTGTTCTCACCCCAGAGTGATCACGCTTACCTCTTAGTTCTGGTAATTTAGCCAAAACTTCAGTCATAACAGTAGCCATATCCTGTAATGTGATTTGTAATGGCCGCCCAGATGTACTCGGCGCCACAATATCACGCACCCCCCGAGCGGGAGATGCAGGTACTGACACGTGAGGCGAGTTAGTCGGCATAACTCTCCCCTCGTTGTTTGGTGAAATGTGTTCAATTTGTACAGATTGACTTTTATTTAAAGTAGCATCAATACAGTTAGTACATAAATTTCTATTGGGCTCCACTTTGGCATTAGCACATATAGCACAGATGTCTTCCTCTGAATCAGACATGTTTAACACACTAGCAAATAAACTAGCAACTTGGAAATACTTTTCAAGTAATTTACTATAATATGAAAACGTACTGTGCCTATAAGAAGCACAGAAAGAGTTATGACAGTTGAAAGTTAATAAACTGAAAGGTTATAGCATCAAATCTTTGTAAAAAACACAATTTTAGCAAAGGCTTGTTCCCATTAGCGAAGGATAACTAACCCTGATAGCAGAAAAAAAAGTTACAGAAATAAACGTTTTTTATCACAGTCAACTACAATCTCACAGATCTGCTGTGAATGATTACCTCCCTCAAAACAAGTTTTGAAGACCCCTGAGTTCTGTAGAGATGAACCGGATCATGCAGGAAATACAATGAGCTTCTGACTGAATTTTTTGACCTCCCCCTCACACACAACAGTGAGAGAGATCAGTAAACTGTCATAAATTAAATAAAACAACTGCCAAGTGGAAAAAATAATGCCCAAAACATTTTATTCACCCAGTACCTCAGAAAATGAAACGATTTTACATGCCAGCAAAAAACGTTTAACATAAATTATGTGTTATTAAAGAGCCTGTTGCCAGTCCCTGCAAATTAGGCTAAAGTCTTATGCACACAGTATAATTCCAGTGAAGTGCCATTCCCCAGAATACTGAAGTGTAAAATATACATACATGACAGCCTGATACCAGTTGCTGCTACTGCATTAAAGGCTGAGTTTACATTATATCGGTATGGCAGAATTTTCTCATCAATTCCATTGTCAGAAAATAATAAGCTGCTACATACCTCTTTGCAGATTAATCTGCCCACTGTCCCCTGATCTGAAGTTTACCTCTCCTCAGATGGCCGAGAAACAGCAATATGATCTTAACTACGCCGGCTAAAATCATAGTAAAAACTCAGGTAGATTCTTCTTCAAATACTACCAGAGAAGGAATAACACACTCCGGTGCTATTATAAAATAACAAACTTTTGATTGAAGGTATAAAACTAAATATAATCACCATAGTCCTCTCACACATCCTATCTAGTCGTTAGGGGAGGAGCTATATAGCAGCTCTGCTGGGTGAATCCTCTTGCACTTCCTGTTGGGGAGGAGTTAATATCCCATAAGTAATGGATGATCCGTGGACTGGATACACTTAACAAGAGAAAAGGTATGAAGCGAAGACCAAGTCGCTGCCTTGCAAATCTGTTCAACAGAAGCCTCATTCTTAAAGGCCCAGGTGGAAGCCACAGCTCTAGTAGAATGAGCTGTAATTCTTTCAGGGGACTGCTGTCCAGCAGTCTCATAGGTTAAGCGTATTACGCTCCGAAGCCAAAAAGAAAGAGAGGTTGCCGAAGCTTTTTGACCTCTCCTCTGTCCAGAGTAAACAACAAACAGTGTAGATGTTTGGCGAAAATCTTTAGTAGCTTGTAAGTAAAACTTCAAAGCACGGACCACGTCCAGATTATGTAAAAGACATTCCTTCTTTGAAGAAGGATTAGGAGACAATGATGGAACAACAATCTCTTGATTGACATTCTTGTTAGAAACTACCTTAGGTAAAAACCCAGGTTTTGTACGCAGAACTACTTTATCTGAATGGAAAATCAGATAAGGAGAATCACATTGTAAGGTAGATAACTCAGAGACTCTCCGAGCCGAGGAAAAAGCCATCAAAAACAGAACTTTTCAAGATAAAAGTTTAATATCAATGGAATGAAGGGGTTCAAACGGAACCCCTTGAAGAACTTTAAGAACCAAGTTTAAGCTCCATGGGGGAGCAACAGGTTTAAACACAGGCTTAATTCTAACCAAAGCCTGACAAAAAGCTTGAACGTCTGGAACTTCTGCCAGACGCTTGTGCAAAAGAATAGACAGAGCAGAAATCTGTCCCTTTAAAGAACTAGCTGATAATCCTTTTTCCAAACCCTCTTGGAGAAAGGACAATATCCTAGGAATCCTAACCTTACTCCATGAGTAATTCTTGGATTCACACCAATAAAGATATTTATGCCATATCTTATGATAGATTTTCCTGGTGACAGGCTTTCGTGCCTGTATAAGGGTATCAATGACTGACTCGGAGAAGCCAAGCTTTGATAAAATCAAGCGTTCAATTTCCATGCAGTCAGTCTCAGAGAAATTAGATCCGGATGATTGAAAGGACCTTGTAGTAGAAGGTCTTGTCTCAGAGGCAGGGTCCATAGTGGAAAGGATGACATGTCCACTAGGTCTGCATACCAGGTCCTGCGTGGCCACGCAGGCGCAATCAATATCACCGATGCTCTCTCCTGTTTGATTTTGGCAATCAGTCGAGGGAACAGAGGAAACGGTGGAAACACATAAGCCAGGTTGAAGAACCAAGGCGCTGCTAGAGCATCTATCAGTGCCGCTTCTGGGTCCCTGGACCTGGATCCGTAACAAGGAAGCTTGGCGTTCTGGCGAGACGCCATGAGATCCAGTTCTGGTTTGCCCCAACGATGAACCAATTGAGCAAACACCTCCGGATGGAGTTCCCACTCCCCTGGATGAAAAGTCTGACGACTTAGAAAATCCGCCTCCCAGTTCTCTACACCTGGGATATGGATTGTTGATAGGTGGCAAGAGTGAGTCTCTGCCCAGCGAATTATCTTTGAGACTTCTAACATCGCTAGGGAACTCCTGGTTCCCCCTTGATGGTTGATGTAAGCCACAGTCGTGATGTTGTCCGACTGAAATCTGATGAACCTCAGGGTTGCTAACTGAGGCCAAGCTAGAAGAGCATTGAATATTGCTCTTAACTCCAGAATATTTATTGGGAGGAGTTTCTCCTCCTGAGTCCACGATCCCTGAGCCTTCAGGGAATTCCAGACTGCACCCCAACCTAGAAGGCTGGCATCTGTTGTTACAATTGTCCAATCTGGCCTGCGAAAGGTCATACCTTTGGACAGATGGACCCGAGAAAGCCACCAGAGAAGAGAATCTCTGGTCTCTTGATCCAGATTTAGCAGAGGGGACAAATCTGTGTAATCCCCATTCCACTGACTGAGCATGCATAGTTGCAGTGGTCTGAGGTGAAGGCGCGCAAATGGCACTATGTCCATCGCCACTACCATCAAGCCGATTACTTCCATACTGTAAAAAGGACAAAAAAGAAGAAGGCGCCAACATAGTGTGATTCAGTATTGAAAGGTGTTCACTCCCCACGCATTCATTAATCGTACTTACAAGAAGTAAGGCACTTGAGAAGTGCTACAACGGCTTTCTGGAACATTAACAGCTGTCCAGGTAGCTGCTCACTCGTAATACAGGTGAATACCTTGATGCAGTGGCTCTCCTGCTCGTTTAAGATGTGCAAGGTCCCTGTCATGAGCGCTTCCGTTCATCGCCGTGTCGCCGCGGCTCCCGGAACTCCTCTGTGTCTCTGACGTCATGTTGCTTAGCAACATGACGCTTTCTCTCACACCCCTCTGATGACGGTTACGCTCCTGCCCTTTAAATCTCGGCGGGAGATCTGAATCTGGGCCCGTTTGTTTGTTTCCCTGGATTGTGAGTACCATATCAGTTTTATTCTTCTGTGTACCGACTTCTGCCTGCCTGACCAAGCCTCTTGCCTAATCCCTACTTGCTGATATTTGGACATTGACTTCTGCCTGCCTGACCTTGCCTGTAGCTATTACCCTTTTGCTGACACTTGGATGCCGACTTCTGCTTGCCTGACCCTGTCTTTTGCCTATACCTTTTGCTGATATTTGGATGCCGACTTCTGCCTGCCTGACCTTGCTTTGGCCTTTACCTTTAAACCTATTCTTTGTTAAACAAGACCTGCTTAAAGGGACATTTTACTTTTACAAGCTGCAAAAGAGAACTTTGCCTTTCTGTTTGTTATACACCTGCTTAAAAGGGACATTTACTTTTACAAGCTGCAAAAGAGAACTTTGCCTTTCTGTTTGTTATAAACCTGCTTAAAGGGACATTATACTTTTACAAGCTGCAAAAGAGAACTTTTCCTTTGTTTTACAAGCCTGCTAAAGAGGACCTTTTTCAGAAGCTTCAAAGTAAGAGCATTTCCTTTTTGTTCTTTGTACTACTTAAAGGGACGTTTTATCCTTTGTGGCTTTCCTGCATTCTGGAACAATATTCATTTTTGTTATCTTCTAATCTGCTTCCTGAGTGGGTCACGTCCTGGATATTTCTCAGTGTGCTAGCGTGTGCTTTCAATTCACGCTAGCAGTTGGGTTACATCCCGGATTGATTCCAGAGCGGCTGACATTACAAACGGGCCATAAAAATGGACCCCACTGAATTATCTATGGCCGTGGCTCACCAGGGACAGCTCTTGGGTTCTCATGCCACTCACTTGCAGTCTCTGGACACTAAACTTGATCAAATTACTGCTCTATTACAAAATTTGGTTGCTACCACACCTCCCAATCCTAATCCCAATCCAAATCCGATTGAGGCATTACCTCCTCCGATTCCTAACAATCAGTCTCAGGTACAACTAAGTCCCAGGATTCCTCTTCCGGATAAATATGATGGGAATCCTGAAGAATGTAGAGGCTTTTTGAATCAATGCCGTCTTCATTTCCGAAATAGCCCTACTCTCTTTGCTACTGCCTCTTCTAGAATCACGTTTCTTATTTCCTTAATGAAAGGAAAAGCCTTGGCTTGGGTGTCACCTTTGCTAGAAAAGAATGATCCTATACTGTTGGATGTTGATACATTTCTATCTACATTCTCAAACGTATTCGATAAACCTGGAAGGTCATCCGCTGCTGAAGCAACTCTCCTGGATTTACGTCAAGGAAATCAACCAGTCTCTCAATATGCAATTGAGTTCCGCACCCTTGCCTCTGAAACCACTTGGAATCAGGGAGCACTCAGAGCCGCTTTCCGTAAAGGACTTTCTGAGCGTCTCAAGGATGAATTGGTGTATCGTGAACTTCCAGAGTCCTTAGAAGCCTTAATAAATCTCTGTATCTGTCTCGACGCCAGGTTTCGTGAACGCCAACAAGAAAAGGATAGAACACAGAGGACTGCCACTCGAACTCCTTTTCGTTTAGCTCCTCGTTTTTCTAGTCCAGTCACTCCAGCCTCTCCTACTACTGATCAGGCTGAACCCATGGAAGTAGGAAGTATAAAATTAACTGAGACTGAACGCTTAAGAAGACGGACTCTTGGCTTATGTCTGTACTGTGGCCTTAAAGGACATTTATTAAGGGATTGTCCTACTAGGCCAGTAAAAGCCAGGGCTTAACTCTAGTCCAGGGAACTGAGTTAAGCCAAAATAGTGGTCATTCCCTATACAAGAAACTCTTTGTTCCAGTAACTCTTCTAATTGGACAAAAGAAGATCTATACCCAAGCCCTAATTGATTCTGGTGCTGGAGGTGTGTTCATTGACTCTACATTTGTTTCTACTCATTCTATACCCTTACTAAAGAAGGAGTATTCCATTTCAGTCTCTACGGTCAGTGGAGATCCTTTGGGTTCTGGATACATTCAGTTTTCTACTCAACCCTTAATCCTCACCGTAGGAATACTTCATTCTGAGACAATTTGTTTCGATGTCATTCCCACTCCGCAATTTCCCATTATCTTGGGATTACCCTGGCTCCAGATTCACAATCCCATTTTTTCTTGGACTTTCGGTGAACTCACTTCCTGGGGATCTACATGCCAGACTAAATGTCTTCAAGAGATTACTAAGTTACCACTCACTATTGCTCTCACAGTTGAAACTCCGGAATCCTTACCTATGCATTACCATGACTTTGTGGATGTCTTCTCCAAAAAAGAAGCGGAACGTCTTCCTCCTCATCGCCCTTTTGATTGTCCCATTGACCTCCTTCCTGGGGCTGCCTATCCTCGAGGCAAAACATATCCACTTTCTAAACCAGAAAACATGGCTCTGGAAGAATATATAAAAGACAATCTGGCTAGAGGATTTATTCGACCCTCCTCTTCCCCTGTAGGGGCTGGTTTCTTTTTTGTGGGAAAAAAGGATGGCGGATTAAGACCCTGTATTGATTATCGTGGATTGAATCAGATTACCATCAAGAACAGTTATCCTCTGCCCCTTATTCCTGAACTTTTTACTTATCTTCAGGGAGCCACCATTTTCACCAAACTCGACCTACGTGGTGCATACAACTTGATCCGTATACGCAAAGGAGATGAGTGGAAGACTGCCTTTAACACTCGATTTGGGCATTATGAATATTTGGTCATGCCCTTTGGGCTATGCAATGCTCCGGCGGTTTTCCAGCATTTTGTAAATGAGATCTTTCGTGATTTTTTGAATATTTTTGTTATCATATACCTGGACGACATCTTAATTTTTTCTCAGAACCACCAAGATCATGTGCACCACGTCAAGAAAGTACTTCAACGTCTAAGAGAATTCCATCTGTTTGCTAAACTGGAGAAATGTTCTTTCCATCAAAAAATCATACCCTTTCTGGGTTATGTAATATCGGCATCTGGATTCGAAATGGACCCTACTAAACTTTCTGCCATTTTGGATTGGCCTAGACCTGATTCTTTGAAGGCTTTACAACGTTTCCTAGGCTTCGCCAATTATTACAGAAAGTTCATCAAGAATTTTGCTACTATTACTTCTCCTCTTACTTCTCTCACAAGAAAAGGACAAAACTGTAAAGTATGGCCGTCTGAGGCTATAGAAGCTTTTGAATCTCTCAAAGAAGCTTTTTCCTCAGCTCCTATCCTTCGTCATCCAAATCCTGAGTTTCAATTTATTCTGGAGGTGGATGCTTCCTCTGTTGCTGCTGGAGCGGTTCTGTCTCAACGAATACCAGAGACTGGAAGGATTCATCCTGTTGCTTTTTTCTCTAAAAAATTCACTCCTTCCGAATTTAACTATGACGTAGGGAATAAAGAGTTGCTTGCCATCAAGATGGCATTGGATGAATGGAGACATTGGCTGGAAGGTACTTCTTTGCCATTTACTATACTTACTGATCATAAGAACCTTCTGTATCTCCAAACAGCCAAACGACTAAATTCCAGGCAAGCACGCTGGTCCTTATTCTTCTCTCGGTTTCACTATAATTTGTCTTACATACCTGGTTCAAAAAATATTAAAGCAGACGCACTTTCCAGACAATTTCAAGATACCCCAGTTCCTGAGTCTGGTACCATTCTCCAACCTCATGAAGTCATTGCCCAGTTAACAACTTCTTGGTTACAAGAATTACAGTCCGCTCAAGAGCGTCTTCCTTTGTCCTGTAAACCTCCCAATGGTTTACTCTTTGTTCCTGAACGCCTTCGTTCCAAGATTTTATTTTGGGCTCATGATAGTCCCCTTTCTGGACATCCTGGCATCAGTATTACCACTCGAAACCTCAAACAACATGTCTGGTGGCCTACACTCTCTCAAGATGTGAAGGATTACGTCTCAGTATGCACACAATGTGCCATGAACAAAACTCCACGCCAACTTCCTTCAGGATTACTCCAACCATTGCCTATACCTCACCAGCCTTGGACTCATGTATCCATGGACTTTATTACCGATCTTCCCTTGTCCACTGGGAACAATACTATCTGGGTGGTGGTCGACAGGTTCACTAAGACGGCTCATTTTGTACCCTTGCCAGGATTACCATCTGCCAAAAGACTCTCTGAACTTTTTATTCTACATATTGTAAGAATCCATGGATTTCCTCTTGATATTGTTTCAGATAGAGGGGTACAATTCGTTTCTCGATTTTGGAGGTCACTTTGTAAACATTTTGGTACTACTATATCTCTCTCTACTTCTCACCACCCACAATCGAATGGTCAGACTGAAAGAGTAAACCAGTGTCTTGAAACATATCTTAGACATTATGTGGATCATTATCATTCTAACTGGACTTCTTACCTTCCTTTGGCTGAATTGGCCCATAATGCCCGGTACAATTCCTCCCTTCAGACTTCTCCTTTTCATGCAGCTTACGGATATCAGCCTAGGACGTTCCCTTTGCATACTTCCTCCACAGTGAATCCTGCTTCTGATCTTACAGCCCGAAGATTAACTCGACAGTGGCAGAAGATACATCGTATTCTTTCTGTAACTTCTAGACGTTACAAGTTCTTTTCGGATCTTCGACGGAAAAAGGCTCCCAAATATCGCCCTGGTGATAAAGTTTGGATTTCCTCTCGATTTCTTCGCCTGAAACAACCTTCTAACAAATTGGGACCACGATATGTGGGTCCTTTCCGAATACTGGGTCAGGTATGTTCCACTGCTTATCGGGTAGCTTTACCCAAGTCTCTCAAAGTCCATCCGGTATTCCATGTTTCTCTTTTTAAACCTGTGATGATTAACAGGTATTCTAAGCCTTTTTCTAAACCTCCACCGTTATTGGTGCATGGACATCCTGAGTTTGAGATCAGCCATATTCTAGATTCCAAATTGCGGGGCAAGAAATTGTATTATCTCATTCATTGGAAGGGTTATCCAGTCACGGAACGTTCTTGGGAACCTGCTCATCAAGTAAATGCTCCAATATTGGTCAAGACCTTCCACAAGACTCATCCTGATAGACCTGGTCCTGTCCCCCGGAGGGGCCCTTGAGGAGGGGGTGCTGTCATGAGCGCTTCCGTTCATCGCCGTGTCGCCGCGGCTCCCGGAACTCCTCTGTGTCTCTGACGTCATGTTGCTTAGCAACATGACGCTTTCTCTCACACCCCTCTGATGACGGTTACGCTCCTGCCCTTTAAATCTCGGCGGGAGATCTGAATCTGGGCCCGTTTGTTTGTTTCCCTGGATTGTGAGTACCATATCAGTTTTATTCTTCTGTGTACCGACTTCTGCCTGCCTGACCAAGCCTCTTGCCTAATCCCTACTTGCTGATATTTGGACATTGACTTCTGCCTGCCTGACCTTGCCTGTAGCTATTACCCTTTTGCTGACACTTGGATGCCGACTTCTGCTTGCCTGACCCTGTCTTTTGCCTATACCTTTTGCTGATATTTGGATGCCGACTTCTGCCTGCCTGACCTTGCTTTGGCCTTTACCTTTAAACCTATTCTTTGTTAAACAAGACCTGCTTAAAGGGACATTTTACTTTTACAAGCTGCAAAAGAGAACTTTGCCTTTCTGTTTGTTATACACCTGCTTAAAAGGGACATTTACTTTTACAAGCTGCAAAAGAGAACTTTGCCTTTCTGTTTGTTATAAACCTGCTTAAAGGGACATTATACTTTTACAAGCTGCAAAAGAGAACTTTTCCTTTGTTTTACAAGCCTGCTAAAGAGGACCTTTTTCAGAAGCTTCAAAGTAAGAGCATTTCCTTTTTGTTCTTTGTACTACTTAAAGGGACGTTTTATCCTTTGTGGCTTTCCTGCATTCTGGAACAATATTCATTTTTGTTATCTTCTAATCTGCTTCCTGAGTGGGTCACGTCCTGGATATTTCTCAGTGTGCTAGCGTGTGCTTTCAATTCACGCTAGCAGTTGGGTTACATCCCGGATTGATTCCAGAGCGGCTGACAGTCCCTGCAGCTTTTTTGTCTTGCGGTGCTTCTATCTCTCGTAGTGACTGCCCTCAGGAGATATACCCAACCAGGTGGGCTTACAGCGGGACACCCAGCTACGGCTGCACATTCCACTGACTGAGCATGCATAGTTGCAGCGGTCTAAGGTGTAGGCGCGCAAATGGCACTATGTCCATCGCCGCTACCATCAAGCCGATTACTTCCATACACTGAGCCACCGAAGGGCGCGGAATAGAATGAAGAACACGGCAAGATTTTAGAAGCTTTGATAACCTGGATTCTGTCAGGTAAATCTTCATTTCTACAGAATCTATCAGAGTCCCTAGGAAGGAGACTCTTGTGAGTGGGGATAGAGAACTCTTTTCCTCGTTCACCTTCCACCCATGTGACTTGAGAAATGCCAGAACTATGTCCGTATGTGACTTGGCAATCTGAAAGCTTGACGCCTGTATCAGTATGTCGTCCAGATAAGGGGCCACTGATATACCTCGCGGTCTTAGGACCGCCAGAAGCGATCCCAGAACCATTGTAAAGGTTCTTGGAGCTGTAGCTAACCCGAAGGGAAGAGCCACAAATTGGTAATGCCTGTCCAGAAAGGCAAACCTTAGGAACCAATGATGATCTTTGTGAATCTGTATTTGAAGGTAAGCATCCTTCAAATCCACTGTGGTCATGTACTGACCCTCCTGGATCATAGGTAGGATGGTCTAAATAGTTTCCATTTTGAACGATGGAACTCTGAGGAATTTGTTTAAGATCTTTAGATCCAAAATTGGTCTGAAGGTTCCCTCTTTTTTGGGAACCACAAACAGATTTGAATAAAAGCCCTGTCCCTGTTCCGTCTGTGGAACTGGACAGATCACTCCCATAACTAGGAGGTATTACACACAGCGTAAGAATGCCTTTTTCTTTATCTGGTTTACAGATAATCTCGAAAGGTGAAATCTCCCTTGAGGAGGGGAAGCTTTGAAGTCCAGAAGATATCCCTGAGATATGATCTCCAATGAACATCTCTTGCCCACGCCTGGGCGAAGAGAGAAAGTCTGCCCCCTACTAGATCCGTTACCGGATAGGGAGCCGTTCCTTCATGCTGTCTTAGAGGCAGCAGCAGGCTTTCTGGCCTGCTTGCCTTTGTTCCAGGACTGGTTAGGTTTCAAGCCCGGCTTGGATTGAGCAAAAGTTCCCTCTTGTTTTGTAGCAGAAGAAGTTGATGCTGCACCTGTCTTGAAATTTTGAAAGGCACGAAAATTAGACTGTTTGGCCCTTGATCTGGCCCTGTCCTGAGGAAGGGTATGACCCTTACCTCCAGTAATGTCAGCAATAATTTCCTTCAAACCAGGCCCAAATAGGGTCTGCCCCTTGAAGGGAATGTTAAGTAATTTAGACTTTGAAGTCACGTCAGCTGACCAAGATTTAAGCCATAGCGCCCTACGCGCCTGGATGGCGAATCCAGAATTCTTAGCCGTTAGTTTAGTCAAATGAACAATGGCATCAGAAACAAAAGAATTAGCTAGCTTAAGTGTTCTAAGCTTGTCAAGTATTTCAGTCAATGGAGTAGCTGTCTGAAAGGCCTCTTCCAGAGACTCAAACCAGAACGCCGCAGCAGCAGTGACAGGCGCAATGCATGCAAGGGGCTGCAGGATAAAACCTTGTTGAATAAACATTTTCTTAAGGTAACCTTCTAATTTTTTATCCATTCGATCTGAAAAAGCACAACTGTCCTCGACAGGGATAGTGGTACGCTTTGCTAAAGTAGAAACTGCTCCCTCCACCTTAGGAACCGTCTGCCATAAGTCCCGTGTGGTGGCGTCTATTGGAAACATTTTTCTAAAAATAGGAGGGGGGGAAAACGGCACACCGGGTCTATCCCACTACTTAATAATTTCTGTAAACCTTTTAGGAATTGGAAAAAAACATCAGTACACACCGGCACTGCATAGTATTTATCCAGTCTACACAATTTCTCTGGCACTGCAATTGTGTCACAGTCATTCAGAGCAGCTAATACCTCCCCAAGCAATACACTGAGGTTCTCAAGCTTAAATTTAAAAGTAGAAATATCTGAATCAGGTTTCCCCGAATCAGAAATGTCACCCACAGACTGAAGCTCTCCTTCCTCAGCTTCTGCATATTGTGACGCAGTATCAGACATGGGCCTTAAAGCATCTGCGCGCTCTGTATTACATCTAACCCCAGAGCTATCGCGCTTTCCTCTGAATTCAGGCAGTCTGGCTAATACCGCTGACAGGGTATTATCCATGATCGCCTCCATGTCTTGTAAAGTAATCGCTATGGGCGTCTTTGATGTACTTGGCGCCATTTTAGCGTGAGTCCCTTGAGCGGGAGTCAAAGGATCTGACACGTGGGGAGAGTTAGTCGGCATAACTTCCCCCTCGTTAGAATCCTCTGGTGATAATTATTTTAAAGATAACAGCTGATCTTTATTGTTTAAAGTGAAATCAATACATTTAGTACACATTCTCCTATGGGGTTCCACCATGGCTTTTAAACATAATGAACAAGGAGTTTCCTCTATGTCAGACATGTTTATACAGACTAGCAATGAGACTAGCAAGCTTGGAAAACACTTTAAATCAAGTTAACAAGCAATATAAAAAAAACGTTACTGTGCCTTTAAGAGAAACAAATGTTTACAGTGTATGTAACAAGTTAGCAGAGCATTGCACCCACTTGCTAATGGATGATTAACCCCTTAATACAAAAAACAGATTAACAACTGCCACAGCTCCTACTTTTGAAGCCTTTTGAGCCCTTCAGAGATGTCCTATAGCATGCAGGGGACTGCTGAGGGAAGCTGAATGTCACAGTTTGTAATTTTAACTGCACCAACTGTAACTTTTATACTATAACAGTGGAAAGCCTCAGGAAACTAGGCAAAAATAAAGTGAGCCATGTGGAAAAAACTAGGCCCCAATAAGTTTTATCACCAAAGCATATATAAAAACGATTAAACATGCCAGCAAACGTTTTATATTGCACATTAATCAGAGTATATACCTCTGATAGCAAGCCTGATACTAGTCGCTATTAAATCACTGTATTTAGGCTTTTACTTACATTAATCCGGTATCAGCAGCATTTTCTAGCAAATTCCATCCCTAGAAAAACTTAACTGCACATACCTTATTGCAGGATACCCTTGCACGCCATTCTCCCTCTGAAGTTACCTCACTCCTCAGACATATGTGAGAATAGCAGTGGATCTTAGTTACTTCTGCTAAGATCATAGAAAAACGCAGGGAGATTCTTCTTCTAAATGCTGCCTGAGATAAAATAGTACACTCCGGTACCATTTAAAAACAATAAACTTTTAATTGAAGAAAAAACTAACTATATTTTACCACTTTCCTCTTACTACCTCCAGCTATGTTGAGAGTTGCAAGAGAATGACTGGATATGGCAGTTAGGGGAGGAGCTATATAACAGCTCTGCTGTGGGTGATCCTCTTGCAACTTCCTGTTGGGAAGGAGAATATCCCACAAGTAATGGATGATCCGTGGACTGGATACACTTAACAAGAGAAACCTTGAACATCCCTAAAATCAGATGCAGTATTGCCAATAATTAACACCAGGTACAAAACATAAGACATAAAACAATCTAGGTACCTTCGCTATGTAAGTGTAATTATATTCAGGCTTCTGCTACGGCGGATGGCTGTGGTCCCCATTCATGGGTCCCCTCACTTGACCAAGAGTCCTTCAAGTCAGTCAGTCATGGTCAGTTTAAGAGTCAGAGTCAGATTCTGAGGTGTACCAGCATCCACGCAAGTTTTCAGTCAGCATAAACACAGAGTGTTCAAAGGGACGTAATACTTTTTTCCTGAGGCCCTTCGGTAGGTACATAATGTAATTTAATGAAGGTTTTAATGATGTATTTACTGTAAATATTTCACATTCCAATGTCCTGCACATAGCAGAATATGTTCTAAGTATTTATAAAAAGATATTCCTATATACAGTATATCTGTAGATATCTATGCATATATATAATCATATATATATATATATATATATATATATAGGTATAGATATATATTGTACAAAAATACCATCAGATATATGTAGAACACATTCTTCTATGTGAGGAACATTGGAATGTAAAATATTCATATTTTCATGTCAGGTTAGCGCACTTGAAAATATGGGATCAGGTGTTTTTCCCCCACTTTATTTGCTTTATTGACTATTGGGGAATACGTTAACACGCGAACGATATACTAAGTTCGGGTTTTTTTGCGCACGTCAGGTTAACACATGAGCAAAAATGTTTTACTTTCAACCTGTAATTCAAACACTACCGTACGCGCGCAAAAAGCTTCCTTCTTGTAATCTGGCCCATCATTGTATTTATCTAAACAGATTCACTTTTGATAATTTAATGGACATTGTAGCCAACTTTCCTTGTTTTATGTTAAAAGGGTATTTCAAAATGTATTTAATTTTTTTTTAAATGTTACTCTCTTAAATAAACAAATGTTCTCTTTTCACACTTGTAGAGGTGTATCTCTTTCCACCAGTAAAACAGAGGCAGTTGTCTTTATTAGCTTTTATTTATCATTTTTGCAGGTGAAAAGAAATGATTTTTGACAGGTTTTTGGTATGCATGATACTAAAATAACAAGAGCTCATAAATAAATACTGAAAATGATTTCTTGGACCAACAATCAATTTAAAAACTTAAATGATCAATGTGATGGAATGTATAGCTTAACGGGACAATTAAAGGGACACTCAGGTTAAATTACATTTTCATGATTCAGATACAGCATGTAATTTTAAACAACTTTCCAATATACTTCCATTAAAAAAAATGTGCACAGTCTTTTATATTTACACTTTTTGAGTCACCTGGGGCGCGATCCGATATCGATCGCAGTTTGCGGCGCAAGCGAGGGAACCGGCGTCGCCCGCAGTTTCAGCTCGCAACTCGAGCCATCCCATATAGGTCGCCGTCAGATGCTAACGTGCCGTAAGTCTGACAAACCAGCGATGTCCAGAAATCTGCGTAAGTACAAATTTCTGGCGTCGCCAGTGACTTGCGCCACGTTAGAATCTGCCGGCGCCTATAAAACCTGACTAAAGTCTAAAACACCCGCACTGTCTAACACGCCTCCCTAACATAGCCCGCACTGTCTAACACGCCTCCCTAACATAGCCCGCACTGTCTAACACGCCTCCCTAACATAGCCCGCACTGTCTAACCCTCTATCCGCTATCCCCCCTCACTAGCCTAACAATAAAAATGCTATTAACCCCTAAACCGCCGCTCCCGTACCCCGCCGCAACCTAATAAAGTTATTAACCCCTAAACCGCCGCTCCCGTACCCCGCCGCCAGCTATATTATATCTATAACCCCCTAAAGTGAGCCCCTAACACCGCCGCCATCTATATTAAAATTATTAACCCCTAATGTAAGCCCCTTACACCGCCGCCATCTCTATTAAAATGATTAACCCCTAATTTAATCTACCTACCCCGCCGCCAGCTATATTATCTATATTAACCCTAAGTATATTATAGTTAATATAGGTATTACATTATATATATTAACTATATTAACCCTAATTATATTAGGGTTAATATAGTTAAGATAGTTACTATAGTATTTATATTAACTATATTAACTCTATCTAACCCTAACTAAATTTATATTAAATTAATCTAATTCATTTATAAACTAAAATGTTCCTATTTAAATCTAAATACTTACCTATAAAATAAACCCTAAGATAGCTACAATATAATTAATAATTACATTGTAGCTATGTTAGGGTTAATATTTATTTTACAGGTAAATTGTTAATTATTTTAACTAGGTATAATAGATATTAAATAGTTATTAACTATTTAATATCTACCTAGTTAAAATAATTACCCAATTACCTGTAAAATAAATCCTAACCTAAGTTACAAATACACCTACACTATCAATAAATTTAATAAACTACTAACATCTATCTAAAAATACAATTAAATTAACTAAACTAAATTACAAAAAAAAACAAACACTAAATTACAAAAAATAAAAAAAAGATTACAAGATATTTAAGCTAATTACACCTATTCTAAGCCCCCTAATAAAATAATAAACCCCCAAAATAAAAAAAATTCCCTGCCCTATTCTAAATTCAACAAATTTCAAAGCTCTTTACCTTACCAGCCCTTAAAAGGGCCTTTTGTGGGGCATGCCCCAAAGAATTCAGCTCTTTTGCATACAAGAAATACAATACCCCCCCCCCCATTACAACCCACCACCCACATACCCCTATTCTAAACCCACCCAAACCCCCCTTAAAAAAGCCTAACACTACCCCCCTGAAGATCTCCCTACCTTGTCTTCACCACACCGGGCCGAACTCCTGATCCGATCCGGGCGATGTCTTCCTCCAAGCGGCAAAGAAGAATTCTTCCTCCGGCGATGTCTTCCTCCAAGCGGCAAAGAAGAATTCTTCCTCCGGCGACGTCTTCCTCCAAGCGGCAGCAAAGTCTTCATTCTTCCGGCGGCATCTTCAATCTTCTTTCTTCGCTCCGCCGCCTCGGAGCATCCATCCCGGCCGACTGCTGAACTTGGAATGATGTACCTTTAAATGACGTCATCCAAGATGGCGTCCGCCGAATTCCGATTGGCTGATAGGATTCTATCAGCCAATCGGAATTAAGTTAAAAAATTCTGATTGGCTGATTGAATCAGCCAATCAGATTCAAGTTCAATCCGATTGGCTGATCCAATCAGCCAATCAGATTGAGCTCGCATTCTATTGGCTGATCGGAACAGGGTAGGGAGATCTTCAGGGGGGCAGTTTTAGAGGCTCACAGTAGGGGGTTAGTTTATGTAGATGGCGGCGGGGTCCAGGAGCGGCGGTTTAGGGGGTAATAACTTTATTAGGGATTTCGGGGGGGGGGGGGGATCGCGGTTGACAGGTAGATAGACATTGCGCATGCGTTAGGTGTTAGGTTTATTTTAGCAGATCGCGGTTGACAGGGAGATAGACATTGCGCATGCGTTAGGTGTTAGGTTTATTTTCTAGTTAGTTTAGGGAGTTACGGGGCTCCAATAGTCAGCGTAAGGCTTCTTACGGCTGCTTTTTGTGGCGAGGTGAAAATGGAGTAAGTTTTCTCCATTTTCGCCACGTAAGTCCTTACGCTGCATATTGGATACCAAACTGCGCGGGTTTGGTATATCTGCCTATGGCCCAAAAAACTGCGGGCGACGGCAGAAATATACGCGCGTAACTTCTAGGTTACGCCGTATATGTGATACCAAATCCGCGCAAATATTGGCGTCGCCGGCTTTTGCGGGCGACGCTTTATATCGGATCGACCCCCAGATCCTACTGAGCATTTGAAGTTCATACTAAGTGCTATTGCATTGTCTTGTTATCTTGCATTGGTTGATTATGCAAATCTAATGTGTTGACTGGTCCTTTAAGTCAAAATTATACTTTTTTGATTCAAATAGAACATACAATTTTAAACAACTTTCCAATTTTTTTCTCTGATAAATTTGTTTTGTTCTCTTGGTATCCTTTGTTTAAGAGTAGGCTTAGGAGGAGCAATGCAGTACTATTATCTAACTGAACACATCAGGTGAGCCAATGACAAGAAGCATATATGTGCAGCCACCAATCACCAGCTATATCTCCCAGTTCCTGAGCATGCCTAGGTAGGCTTTTCAACAAAGGACACCGAGCACAAAGCAAATGTGATAATAGAAGTAAATTGGGAAGTTCTTTAAAATTGCATGCTCTGGGGCCGATTTATCATAGTGCGAGCGGACATGATCCGCTGTAGCAGATCATATCCGCCGCACATCGATAAATGCTGACAGCATACTCTGTCAGCATTTATTTATCATTGCACAAGCATTTCTAGTGAAATGCTTGTGCAATGCCGCCCCCTGCACATTCGCGGCCGCTAGCAGAGGGTGTCAATCAGCCCAATCATATTCGATCGGGCTGATTGCTGTCCGCTGCCTCAGAGGTGGCAGACGAGTTAAGGAGCAGCGGTCTTATGAGCCTGAAAGCTTGCGCGGAAACAGATGCATACGGTGCTTGATAAATCAGCCCCTCTATCTGAATCCTGAAAGTTTAATTATGACTTTACTGTGAATGGTTAAAAGGACAGAAAATGATACAAATGTCTGAGTACAGGAAGAGGAAGGGGTCATAAAATCATGAGGGAGTGAAAGGTGCAATTAAGTGTTTCCTCTTTTCATTTTAAGAGATTGTTTAAATGGCACATTCTATTTCTATAATTATTTGCTGCACTTAATGGGACAGTCTACTCCAGAATTGTTATTGTTTAAAAAGATAGATAATCCCTTTATTACCTATTCCCCAGTTTTGCATAACCAACACTGTTATATTAATAAACTTTTTACCTGTGTGACTACCTTGTATCTAAGGCTCTGCAGACGGCCCTTTATCTCAGTTCTTTTGACAGACTTGCATTTTAGCAAATCAATACTGACTGCTAAATAACTCCACCGGATAGAGCACAATGTTATCTATATGGCACATATGAACTAGCACTGTGAAAAACTGGCAAAATGCACATATAAATAGGTAGTTTTTAACAGTTTAGAAACCAGTTTGAGCCTACCTAGGTTTAGCTTTCAGCAAAGAATACCAAGAGAACAAAGCAAATTTGATGCTAAAAGTAAATTGGAAAGTTGCTTAAAATTGCATGCCCTATCTGAATCAAGAAAGTTTAATTTTGACTAGACTGTCCCATAATACCATTGTTGAATAATGTCATGCATGGAGGATAGATGTATGTATGCATATGTATATGAGCCATTGACAAATGGCATATATGTACAGCCACCAATCAGCAGCTGACATGAGTCTACCTAGGTATGATTTTCTACAAAGGATACCAAAGAACAAAGCAAATTATGTAAATTAGAAAGTTATTTAAAATTGCATGCTTTATCTGAGTCATTAAAGTTTAATAATGAGTTTACTGTCATTATTAAACTTTAATCGTTAAAGGTGTAGTTTGTTGTCCTAAATTTGAAAGGTACCACATCCCGCCGTCGGGGGGGGGGGGGGGATGTGGTATTTTTTACAGTGTGTGTTTTTACAGTGGGAATTACTTCAGAAAAGTACACTTTAGTGTGGGAATTACTTCAGAAAGGTAACATGGGGGGCTTGGATAGGTTCCAAGCGGTGGTTGGGGCTACCGGGGCAGGTATTGGAACAGTTTGCTCTTTTCCAATATCGTTTCCAGGCACCGCAACGCTCTGTTCCAATATTGTTACCGGGCGCTGCAATCGCCGCTGGGAACCTATCCATGGTCCCCCCTCCCCACAGCGGGATGTGGTACCTTCCAAATTTGGGACGCTAAACTACACCTTTACCCTTTAATCTTTTATCTTCAACCTAAAAGATATATCATGCATATTAACGAGAATGTTAAATGAATATAACAATATCACAATTTTAAAATATCAGACTTCCCAGCTGTCCTGGCTCTTGTGGGATTGTGTCAGGTTGGGAGATCTGCTCACTGTCCCTCCCACAGCATCTCCCATCAGGGCAAATATCCCACTTTCCAGGAAATGCCATGTCCTCACTCACAACACATCCCAACTCTGTCTAGCTATATTCATGACATGCCTTACCATCCAAGGTCCCATCCCTCCTGATGTTCCTCTACACACCAAATACCAGTGGGCTACTGCCCACAAGTCTCCCTCACCTCCCTGTCCTGCAATAAATAGAACTATAACAAGATATGCAAAAGACGAACAAAGACCTGATTCCCACAATCTGATATCCATGTCAAGCCCACACCTCAGGGAACATTTTTACTATATAGAAGATATTTCTGGGACAACTATACATTGGGAGTCGGGACAGGAGGCCAACATCTTTGACTTCTTCTATAAAAAAAACACTTGATTAAATATGCTAGAAATGGCAGTCGTTAGAACCCCCTTCTAAACTTTAATTGGTAAAGTGTTATTCTTTCATAAAGTAGACTTTGCTTACCTTGATGAGGCAGAACAATTAGTACATATCCAGCAGTCACATTCAACAACAGCAAACTGACAATTTTAACAGTTAAAGGTTTTTTTTTTTAAAAGAAAACTGTTCCACAGCCTAAGAGAGCTTAAACCCCACTCTCTCTCTGCTTAACGTAAATACAACTATGTGTATTTATAAATCACTAATATCTTCACTCTTCTCCAACTAGCCACTAGCTAGATTAAAAGTGATGCAGTAACGTTTGCGCATGAACAATATAAGAATATTGTGGGAGCGTTAATTTGCAGCTCTCATTCTATTGGCTAATTCGAACCGTATGAAGAGGATGCTCCGCGCTGGATGTCATCAGAATGGACCCGCTCCGCGCCTCCGGGATCAAGATAGAAGATGGATGAAGATTGAAGAGGTTGTCTGGATGAAGACTTCTCGCCGATTGGATCAGGACGTCGCCGCCGGGATGAAGATTGAAGAGGCTGCCTGGATGAAGACTTCGCCGGGATGACGATCGTTCAAGCGGGACTTCAAAAACTGTAAGTGGATCGTCAGGGGGTTAGTGTTTATTCTTTTTTAAGGTTTTATTGGGTGGGTTTTATTTTTTAGTTTAGGGTCTGGGCAGTAAAAGAGCTAAATGCCCTTTTAAGGGCAATGCCCATACAAATGCCCTTTTCAGGGCAATGGGTAAGGTTTTTTTAGAATTAGGTTTTTTATTTTGGGGGGTTGGTTGGGTGGTGGGTTTTACTGTTGTGGGGTTCTTTGTGTTTTTTTTTACAGGTAAAAGAGCTGATATCTTTGGGGCAATGCCCCAGAAAAGGCCCTTTTAAGGGCCATTGGTGGTTTATTGTAGGCTAGGTTTTTTTTTTTTGGGTGGGCTTTTTTATTTTGATAGGGCTATTAGATTAGGTGTAATTCTTTTTTATTTTTGATAATTTTGTTTTTTATGTTTTGTAATTTAGTGTTTGTTATTTTTTGTAACTTTGTATTTATTTATTTTTGTAATTAACTACCAATTAAATAAAATAAAAGTACACCTTAAAAAATCCAAACACTACTCTAAAAATAACAAACTAGTTTAATTTTAGTTTAATAGTTATATTAGTTTAATTGTTAGTTTAAACTTAGTTCTTTTAATTTGACAGGTAAGTTTTAATTTAATTTAAGATAGGGAAATTGTAATTTTAATATAACGTTAGGGGGGCCTTAGGTTTAGGGGTTACTAGTTTAAATTAGGTTTAGGGGTTAATAGTTTTATTTAGTATATTTTGTTGTGGGGGCTTTTGGTTTAGGGGTTAATAGGTTTATTATAGTGGCTTGCGGTTTAGAGCTCAATAACTTTAGTATAGCGGGGGGTGATGTGGGCGGCCGGCAGATTAGGGGTTAATAATATTTAAATAGTGTTTGCGATGCGGGAGGGCAACGGAATAGGTGTTAATTAGGTGACAATGTCGGGGAGCTGCGAAATAGGGGTTAATATTGTTTTTTTAGTTGCAGTGATGTCGGGAGCGGCAGATTAGGGGTTAATAAATGTATTATAGTGCTTCGGTTTAGGGGTTAATAGGTTGTTTATGGGTGTTAGTTTACTTTGTAACACTTTAGTTATGAGTTATATGTTACAGCTTTGTAGCGTAACACTCAACACTACTGACTTTAGATGGCGGTACAGATCTTGTCGTTTTAGACTGTAACGCTCACTTTTTAGCCTCCCTGCAAACCTCATAATACCGACGCTATGGGAATCCCATGAAAAAACATAATTTTTACGCGTGCGGGACTGACGTTGCGGTACAGGCTAAAAGGTGTGCGGTACAGCTATACCGGCAAGACTTGTAATAGCTGTGGTGCTGTTTTAAAGCTGAAAATGCCATATTTTAAGCGTTACGAGCTGCAACGCAAAACTCGTAATCTAGGTATAAGCTATTTAAATACATATTTTTATATATATATATATATATATATATATTGTATATCTGTATATGCCTATACCTATATATTCCTATAGATATATAGCTATATATATTTTAGATTAACATTAACACACACACACACATATTATATATATATATATATATATATATATATATATATATATACATTATGTTTTTTTTCTACGTGAAGAACAAAGGAATGTAAAATATGCTTAACATGCTTTGGGTTTCACACTTTAGGTCTAATGCAGTGTTAAAGGGACATTAAACCTAATTTTTCTCTTTCATGATTCAGATATCAGAGAATACCATTTTAAACAACTTTCTAATTTTCTTCTATTATCTAATTTGCTTCATTCTCTTGATATTCTTTCCTGAAAAGCATATCTAGATAGGCTCAGTAGCTTCTGATTGGTGGCTGCACATAGATGCCTCCTGTGATTGGCTCGCCCATGTGCATTGCTATTTCTTTAACAAAGGATATCTAAAGAATGAAGCAAATTAGATAATAGAAGTAAATTGGAATCTTTTTTAAAATTGTATTATCTGTCTGAATTATAAAAGAAAACTTTTGGGTTTAATGACCCTTTAAGTTAGCGCATATGAAAACATAGTTATCGTAAGGTGCATTATTGAAATACTAAATATAAAATATAAAAAAAATATTAAAAATAATTTTTAATAATGATTATAGTGTAAAATACACACATATATATTATATGAATTAATTAGTTTTTTTTTACAGTATCTATAATAATTTTAATAATTATTAATATTTTTTAATATTTTTTATTTAATTTTTCAATAATGCTCCTTAAGATAACTAATTTTTCATGTGTGCTAAACCGACACAAGGTTAAACCTAAAGCCAAAAACCTAAAGCTCATTCCACATATTTTACATTCCTATATTGTGCGCATAGAATTTTTAAAATATATATATATATTAGTATTAGTATTTAATAAAAATAAATAACATTGCCCTGTATGTGAAGAACATTGGAACCAGTAAATATAGTAGATTTGCACAATAAACAAATACATGATATAAAGACAATACAATAGGACTTAGGGACATATTTATCAAGCTTAGGGGCATATCCTGTCCATCTGCTCTGAGGCCGCGGACAGAAATCGCCACAAATCAACCCGGTCGAATACGATCGGGTTGATTGACACCCCCTGCTAGAGGCCGATTGGCCGCAAATCTGCAGAGGGCGAAATTGCACCAGCAGTAAACAATTACTGCTGGTGCAATGATAAATGCAGAGAGCGTATGCTGTCGGCATTTATCGATGTGCAGCGGACATGATCCTCTATATCGGATCATGTCCGCTCGCACAATCATAAATATGCCCCATAGTCTGAACTTCAAATGAAAAGTAGATTTTTTTTCTGACATATTTCAAAGTTATGCCTATATCATGTGACAGGTCTCATGTCCCTTTAATGTAGAAATTGCTTAATGTTGCTTAACATTCAAAAATGTACCTTAACAGCAATCAATTGCCACAAAACTTTGCACAAGCAATATTTCTCTATACCCAAGCCTATTCTAGAAGTTTAATGAGTTTTGGATACCCACACTGCAAAAAAGTTACGTTAAGCACAATTTTTTGGCTGCTTAGCATTGCTTAATATACAAAAATCACTTAATTGCCACCAATTTACCACAATACAATATTCCAACATCACACAAACGTGCACAGGAAATTTCAAACCCTTAGGTGAAGCACACTCAATATTATAACATTTTTATTTCTTTTGCCAATTCTTAAATGTTTATTGTAATTTTCTTAATGAGTTACAAAAAATGCCTTAAGAACTATCAATTGCCACAATACTTTGCACAAACTAAGTTTATCACTACCCAAGCCTATTCTAAACGTTTCATGAATTTTGGATTCCTACACAGCATATAAAATATCATTCTGTTTTACACAATACAATGTTACAACATTATATGTGGGAACAGAAAATATCAGACCTTTAGGTGAAACACACTCAAAATTATACACATTTTACTATTTTTGCTTTCTACTTAAAAGGATATGAAACTCTTTTTGTTTCTCTGCAATCTTCATTTGAAATGTTTCCAAACTCTTTCGCCTAGATTTAGAGTTCTGCGTTAGCCGTCAAAGGCAGCGTTAAGGGGTCCTAATCTAATACGTGATACAATCACAGTGGAGGGGGCGCACAAGGTTATATATAATAGGATAATGGTCAGTATTGGCCCCTAAAGGCAATTTACAGCTAAAACAGATAATACAGACAGATTTTAATACAGACCAATAAAGTCCTGTTAGATGTAAACTTTGTGTAAGTCTCTTTTGATACAGAAAAAAAGAAAATGTATTTTTATATAATGGACTGATAGTTGATAGTGGCTGCCTCCTCTTCACCAGATGATCCAGAGACGAACTATAAAACAGAAAACAACAGAGGGGCGCCTCATGTGTAGTATTATCTTGGTGATGACAGAAATACAACTGAATAGCCAAATGGGTACTCACATACTCCAAAAGCACACTTATGTGCTGGTAGGGACAGGCTGTAGATTTGTATAGGTGTAACAGCTCACCCGTTCTGGGATACTTCCAATACTGTAATGCTGCAGCAAATGTGAAAAAGCAAACAGAAAGCACTAAATGTGCAGACCATTAAAGATAAAACATAGGTGTGTGCTTAGTAGCAGAAAGTGGGTACTCACATACTCCCAAAGCACACCAATGTGCTAGTAGATGCAGGCTGCAGATTCAGACAGGTGTGGCAGCTCACCCAAACAGATAATCCTTCAAGTGTTGGTGCAATGAGAAAAAATGCAGGCTTGGTGCTCCACAGTGGCTGTATCCTTCTCAGTGGTAATAGGCAGATGGTAGGAAATGAAATCCACTCCAAAGATAGAAGTTTAAAAATATTTATTAAAAACAAGTTAAAAAATTAAAATTGAACAACAACACCAAGGTTGTTACAAAGAATGGATTACAGGGTCACCCAGTTGGCCCCAATAATTGCAACGCGTTTTTTGGTTGGCAAACCGTTTCATCAGGCATCTGCAGTTGGCTGATTCAATCAGCCAATTAGATTCAAGTTCAATCCGATTGGCTGATCCAATCAGCCAATCAGATTGAGCTTGCATTCTATTGGCTGTTCCGATCAGCCAAAAGAATGTGAGCTCAATCTGATTGGCTGATTGCATCAGCCAATCAGATTTTTCCTACCTTAATTCCGATTGGCTGATAGAATCCTATCAGACAATCGGAATTCAAGGGACGCCATCTTGGATGACGTCATTTAAAGGAACCTTCATTCGGTGAGTAGGCGTCGGTTGAAGAGGATGGATCCGCGTCGGCTGGGAAGAAGATGGCTCTGCTTCGCTCCGGATAGATGAAGATAGAAGATGCCGCTTGGATGAAGATGTCTGCCGGTCCGGATGTCCTCTTCTGCCCGGATAGGATGAAGACTTCTGCCGGTCTGGATGTCCTCTTCTGCCCCATCGGATGAAGACTTTGGCCCGGCTGGGTGAAGACGACTCAAGGTAGGGAGATCTTCAGGGGGGTAGTGTTAGGTTTATTTAAGGGGGTTTGGGTGGGTTAGAGTAGGGGTATGTGGGTGGTGGGTTTTAATGTTGGGGGTTTGTATTTTTTTTTACAGGCAAAAGAGCTGATTACTTTGAAGCATGCCCCGCAAAAAGCCCTTTTAAGGGTTGGTAAAAGAGCTGATTACTTTGTAATGTAGAATAGGGTAGGGAACTTTTTTTTTATTTATTTTTTTATTTTATTAGGGGGCTTAGATTAGGTGTAATTAGTTTAAAATGCTTTTTTGTATTATAGAATAGTTTATTTAATTGTATTTAATTGTAGGTAATTGTAGGTATTTTATTTAATTAATTTAATGATAGTGTAGTGTTAGGTTTAATTGTAACTTAGGTTAGGATTTTTTTTACAGGTAATTTTGTAATTATTTTAACTAGGTAGCTATTAAATAGTTATTAACTATTTAATAGCTTTTGTACCTAGTTAAAATAAATACAAAGTTGCCTGTAAAATAAATATAAATCCTAAAATAGCTACAATGTAATTATTAATTATATTGTAGCTATATTAGGGTTTATTTGATAGGTAAGTATTTAGTTTTAAATAGGAATACTTTAGTTAAGTTTAGGAATATTATTTCGTTTAATATAAATTATATTTATGTTAGGGGGGTGTTAGGGTTAGGGTTAGAGTTATGTTTAGGGGTTAATAACTTTATTATAGTAGCGGCAACGGTGCGGGCGGGAGATTAGGGGTTAATAATTGTAGGTAGGTGGCGGCGATGTTAGGGAGGGCAGATTAGGGGTTAATACAATTTATTCTAGTGTTTGCGAGGCGGGAGTGTGGTGGTTTAGGGGTTAATACATTTATTATAGTGGCGGTGAGGTCCGGTCGGCAGATTAGGGGTTAATAAGTGTAGGTAAGGTAGCGGCGACGTTGGGGGGGGGCAGATTAGGGGTTAATGAATATAATATAGGGGTCGGCGGTGTTAGGGGCAGCAGATTAGGGGTTCATAGGGATAATGTAGGTTGCGGCGGTGTCCAGAGCAGAAGATTAGGGGTTAATAATAATATGCAGGGGTCAGCGATAGCGGGGGCGGCAGATTAGGGGTTAATAAGTGTAAGGTTAGGGGTGTTTAGACTCGGGGTTCATGTTAGGGTGTTAGGTGCAGACTTAGAGAGTGTTTCTCTATAGGAAACAATGGGGCTGCGTTAGGAGCTGAACACTGCTTTTTTGCAGATGTTAGGTTTTTTTTCAGCCAGCTCAGCCCCATTGTTTCCTATGGGGATATCGTGCACCAGCACGTTTTGCCAGCTTACTGCTACCGTAAGCAACGCTGGTATTGAGAGTTGAAGTGGAGCTAAGTTAGGCTCAACGCACCCTTTTTTGAGCCTAACGCAGCCCTTCAGACAACTGGTGCCTTGGGAAAAAAAGCAGCGTTAGCTACGCGGGTCTTTACCGACAAAACTCTAAACCTATCCGTTTGTGAGGCTAATTTGCATTAGCCAATCACAGTGGGCAACCTAGGTTCTATCTTTTACATACCCACACATTCGCTATGAAATTTTATTTTCCAGCGCATGCGCAATCCGTTGCAGAGCTGGGCACTGGCATCACTATCTCAGAGGTCACATGACTGCAATGTGTTCAGACATTGAACATACTGTGGTCATGTGACCACCAATATAGGGAGCCATGCAGAAGAGGGAGAGAGACATCACATTTCTTGTAAGTATATAAGGATCACCCCCCACAAAAAACAAGCATAAGTATTTAATATGCTGCACATAGATACATATTTGGAATTGTGTGAATGGCTAAAAAAAACCCCAAGACCTGGCAATAGTCTTCAGGGATTAAAATGTGCTTGCATTGAGGAGAAATATCAATATGCTAATTAAGTGATTGAGCGCTGCAGAATCTGTTGGCACTCTACAAATAACCGATAATAATAATAATTTTCAGGTAGAATCCTTGTTGGACAGCCCTAATTCATGGGCTGCCGTCTATGACCTTATTTGAGAGATAAAAAAGTTTTATTTTTAGTAATTAGAGCCTTTGTTTTAAGAAAACTGTAAGTGGGATTTCTTTAACATGAAAAGCCCTTACTGAGCCAAAAAAATATTATTATTATTATCGGTTATTTGTAGAGCGCCAACAGATTCCGCAGCGCTATTAACAAAGGCGGAGTACAAAAAACAGTTATAGGGATCAAATGGGTAGAGGGCCAAGCCAAGAGTTGCACTGTTGTAGTCAGCTCTTGAGAGGAACTGGTATAAAGAAAGGTTAGCGTAGGTTGTATGCATCCCTGAACAGTAGAGTCTTTAGGGAGCACTTGAAGCTTTTAAAACTAGAAGAGAGTCTTGTGGAGCGAGGCAGAGAGTTCCACAAGATGGGAGCCCGTCTGGAGAAGTCCTGTAAATGGGAGTGTGATGAGGTGACAAGAGAGGAGGAGAGTAAGAGGTCGTGAGCAGAGCGAAGGGGACGGGAGGGAGAGTATCTGGAGACAAGGTCTGAGATATAGGGGGGAGCAGTGCAGTTGAGGGCTTTGTATGTCAGAGTGAGAATTTTGTGTTTGATCCTAGAGGCAAGAGGAAGCCAGTGAAGAGATTGGCAGAGAGGTGTAGCCGATGAAGAGCGACTTGTAAGGAAGATGAGTCTGGCAGAGGCATTCATTGAGGATTGTAAAGGAGCTAGGTGGTAGGTGGGGAGACCAGAGAGGACAGAGTTGCAGTAATCGAGGCGGGAGAGGATGAGAGAGTGGATTAAAAATTTAGTTGTGTCTTGTGTAAGGAAGTGTCTAATTTTAGAGATGTTTTTAAGGTGGAAGTGGCAGGCTTTAGCCAAAGACTGAATGTGAGGAGTGAAGAAAGATCTTAGTCAAATGTGCCCCCGAGACATCGGGCATGCGGGGTAGGGGTAATGATGGAGTTGTCAACAGTTATAGAGAGATTGGGGGTGGAGAGTTTTGAAGAAGGGGGGAAAATAAGGAGCTCAGTTTTGGAGAGATTTAGCTTGAGGTAGTGAGAGGACATCCAGTTGGAGATGTGAGAAATACAGTTAGTGACACAGGGAAGGAGAAAGGTCTGGTGCAGAGAAGTAGATTTGGGTGTCATCGGCATACAAATTATATTGTAAACCGTGGGACTTTATTAGGGAACCTAGTGATGACGTGTAGATTGAGAAGAGAAGGGGACCGGGGACAGAGCCTTGCGGTACTCCGACAGAAAGTGGTGACGGGGCAGAGGAGGCCCCAGAGAAGGCTACACTAAAGGTATGGTTTGACAGGTAGGAAGAGAGCCACGAGAGGGCTGTGTCACATATGCCGAAGGATTGGAGGGTTTGGAGCAAGAGAGGGTGGTCAACAGTGTCAAAGGCTGCGGACAGATCAAGGAGAATAAGCAGAGAGAAGTGGCCTTTTGATTTTGCTGTAAGTAGATCATTGGTAACCTTAACAATTGCTGTTTCTGTGGAGTGATGGGGATGAAATCCAGATTGCAATGGGTCAAGGAGGGAGTTTATTGTAAGGAAATGGGATAGGCGTGCATAAGCTAGTTTTTCGAGAAGCTTTGATGCAAGAGGGAGGAGGGAAATAGGGCGGTAGCTGGATGGGGAGGTAGGATCAAGGGAAGGTGTGACCAGTGCGTGTTTCAGCGATGAGGGAAATATACCGGTGTTGAAGGAGAGGTCTTTCAAAAAAATCAAAAAATGCCTAAACATCAATCATTTACATGAAACTTTTCACAAACAACGTTTATCACTACCTAAGCCACATGGGCACTGAAAATTTCAGACCTTTAGGTGAAACACACTCAAAATTATACTGATTTAACTATTTTTATGAATTCTAAAACGTTTATTATAATCTGATTAATGTGAAAAGCCCTAAATAAGTCAAAAATGTCTAAACAACAATCAATTGCCATGAACCTTTGCACAAGCAAAGTTTTATCACTGCCCAAGCCTATTCTAAAATATTCATGAGTTTTGGATTCCCACACTGTAGATAAATCTCGTTAAGCACATTTTTTTGGATTTCTTAATGTTGCTTAACATACAAAATATCACTTATTTGCCACCAAATTTTCCACAGTACAATAGTCCAAGAACAAGGAGTATTAAGCACCAAATGCAAACCCACAAGTTTCCTATTATATAGGATCTCCACCTTAACTGATCCTCTTTTAATCACTATATAATCATATCTAGGACCCCACTTTAACTGTCTCAGCGCTTCCCTAACTTCTTTATTTTACAATAGTCTTAGAACACACATCTGCACAGACAATTTTAGACATTTAGGTCAAACACACTGAAAATTATACACATTTAATTATTTTTGCAAATTCTAAAATGTTTAATGTAATCTGCTTAATGTGAAAAAGCACTTAATGAGCCAAAAATACCTAAACATCAATCAAGTGTCTCAACTTTGCAAAGACATAAAATATCACTGCCTCAGCCTATTCTTTAGGTTTCGGGAGTTTTGGATAACCACACTGCAAATACACAGCTTTATGCACATTTTTGGGCTGCTTAATGTTGCTTACAGTGCAATAGTGATCACTAAATTTTCACCACATTTTCCACAATACAATATTCCAACAACACACATCTATACAGTAAATTTCAGACCTTTAGGTGAAAAACACTCAAAAGAATAACTATTTTTCTTAATTCTAAAATGTTTAATATATTCCGATTAATGTGAAAAGTGCTTAAAGGTACATAATACTCATATGCTAAATCACTTGAAACTGATGCAGTATAACTGTAAAAAGCTGACAGGAAAATATCACCTGAGCATTTCTATGTAAAAAAGGAAGATATTTTACTTCACAATTTCCTCAGCTCACCAGAGTAAGTCCTGTGTAAAAAGTTATACTTCAGCTGCTGTCCAGCTGCAGTTAAAAAAATAAATAAAAAAAATTAACTGCAGCCAATCAGCATCAACAGTGCTGAAGTCATGAACTCTTTTACTGTGATCTCATGAGATTTCACTTAACTCTCATGAGATTTCATAGTAAACTGAATAGGGAAATAACACAAGTGTGCATGAGGCTCACTCTCTTGCCGGTCCTGGGACAGGCATACTGATTTGCTGCTTAAAGTCCTTTACAATGGGGTGTGACTATTTAGGACATTTTGAGGTAAAAAAAAATCTTTATTTTTTACATAAAGGTATTCAGGTGATATTTTCTAGTCAGCTTTTTACAGCTATGCTGCATAACTTTCAAGTGTTTCAACATTTAGGTATCATGGCCCTTTAATAAGCCAATAAAATGTCTCAGAAAAACGTCTCTATCACTGACCAAGCCTATTCTAGAAGTATAATTAGTTTTGGATCCCCACATTGCAAAATAATCTAGTTTAGCTTATTTGTTGTTATGCTTAATGCTGCTTAACATATAAAAAAACTTTAATATAAGTCAATATAAGTCAATTGCCACCAAATTTTCAACAAAACAATATTAATAATATCAACGCATATCTACCAAGAAAATTTTAAACTTTTAGGTAAATCACACTCAAAATTATAAACATATAACTATTGTTGCCAATTCGAAAACGTTTAATGAAATCTTCTTAATGTGAAAAAGCGCTTAATGAGCCAAAAAATGCATAAAACATCAATCAATTGTCTCAAAATATTGCGTTTAACAGAATTTATTTGCACTGTGTGAATCCAAAACTCATGAAATTCTAGTATAGGCTTGGGCAGTGATAAACTTAGCACATGCAATGTTTTGAGATAATTGTTTGATGTTTAGGCATTTTTTGTCTCATCATAAAGCATTTTTTTCACATTTAGCAGATTACATTAGACATCAGAGAATTGGGAAAAATAATTAAAGGAAGATGAAACCCAAATTTTTCCTTTCATGATTCAAAAAACATCATTTCATTTTAAATAACTTTCCATTTAACTTCTATTATCTAATTTATTTTGTTCTCTTGATATCCCTTGTTGAAAAGAATACCTAAATAGGCTCAGGATCTTCTGATTGATGGCTGCATATATATACCCCATGTTATTGGCTCCCCCATGTGCATTGCTGTTCCTTCGGCAAATGTTACCAAGAGAATTAAGCAAATTAGATAATAGAAGTACATTCAAAGTTGTTTAAATGTTTAAGTTGTTTAAAAATAATTTTTTAGTGTTTCATGTCCCTTTAAATTTCTCTAATTTTGAGGGTGTTTCACCTAAAATTCTGAAATGTTATGTGTACATTGTTGATGTTGGAATATTGTGAAAGATTGAAAGATATTAAAGGGACAGTCAACCATAGAATTGTTATTGTTTTAAAAGATAGATAATCCCTTTATTACCCATTCCTCAGTTTTGCATAACCAACACAGTTATATTAATGTACTTTTTACCTTTGTGATTACCTTGTATCTAGGAACCTTCATCCAGCCCCCTGATCACATGACTGTGACTGTTTATTTTCTATTGTCTTAAATTTAGCATTGTATTGTGCTAGATCTTAAATAACTTTCTGTGCCTGAACACAGTGTTATCTATATAGCCCACATGTACTTTCTGTCTCTTTGTGTTGAAAAGAGATTTAAAAAGCATGTGATAAGAGGCAGCCCTCAAAGGCTTAGAAATTAGCATATGAGCCTACCTATGTTTAGTTTAAACTAAGAATACCAAGAGAAAAAAGCAAATTTGATGATAAAAGTAAATTGGAAAGTCAATTAAAATTAAAAGTCCTATCTGAATAATGAAAGTTTAATTTATACTTGACTGTCCCTTTAAGGGCCATTTGTGTATGTCAAGCAATTTATTTGCAGTGTGAGAATCAACACTCATTAAACTTTTAGAACATATTTGGCCATTGATAAACTTTGCTTGCTGTTTAGGCAGTTTTTGGCTCATTAAGTGCTCTCCACATTAAGCAAATTACATTCAACTTTTTAGAATTGGCAAAAAGAGGAAAATGTGTATAATTTTGAGTGTGTTTCACCTAAAGGTCTGACATTTTCTGTGCACATGTGTGAGGTTGGAATATTGCATTGTGGTGGCAATTTAGTGATATTAAAGGTAATTCCTGCACTTAACAAGATTTATTTGCAGTGTGGGAATCCAAAACTCAACAAATTTCTAGAATAGGCTTTGGGCAGTGTTGAACTTTGATTGTGCAAAGTTTCATGGCAATTGATTGTTGTTTAGGCATTTTTTGGCTCATTAAGCACTTTTCAAATTAAGCAAATAACATTAAGGGCCAGGTTACAAGTGGTTTGCTAATTAACGCTCCCACTTGAGCGTTAATTGTGCTAGATGTAAGCTTTTTGTGCTCACCAGGTTGAGCTTGTATTATGAGTTGAAAGTAAACTTTTTTAGTTTGAGCGCTAACCGACGTGCACAAAAAGCCGAATTTAGAATATCGCGTTCAGGTATTCTATCATAAAAGTCCATGGAGAAAAAATTTGAAAAAAACAAACCTGATCTCATATTCTCATGAGCGCTAATCCAACAAGTTGAAAGTCAATGTGATCACTTGAGGACAATAACGAATTACGCGAGAGCGATTACTGCGTCCTCAGAGCTCTGGATAACTGTTTCGCAAAACAAAGAATTTGCACAAAACACATCAAAAATACATTACAAAGTATACTTACACTCATAATAACACTATCTAATAAAATTATTAAAAAAATATTGCTCAAAAAAGTTATAAGGGCCCAAAGATATGAGGTCTCAGGTGTTAGAAATAATAAGGCAGACAAAGGGTATAGAGATACATACATATACATGTCTAAAGATTTATATGTACATATGTAGATATGTCTATATATGTGTACATTTGTATTTATGTATTTATATTGTATATATGTATTTACAGACATATAAATAGATAAATATATATGTATATATATATATATATATATATATATATCAAAATAACAAGAGTATTGCATTGAGCAATGATACTTTTTTATTGGACTAACTATACATTTATACGTTGACAAGCTTTCGGAAGAGTTCCTTCCTTTATCAAGTCTGAAGCAATACTTCTGAAAAACTTTGCAGACGTACCAGTGAGAAACTGAGAAATAACCTAATTCAACAACTATACAGCAAAAAGCAAAAAATAAAAGACCAAAAGCAGCTCCTACTACAAAAACTACAAGAAAATAATGGGTCCAATGAAGAAATTAAAAAAGAAATGCAACACTTCCTCAAAGCACAACAACAAAATTTTATCAAGAAGAAAAAGAAGAAACTTGCATGCCTGTCACAAAACAGAATAAAACAAAAAAATGCAAGAAAATAGAGCTCCAGGCGACAGATCAACTTCAACAACAAATGACCAGACATCCACAGACAATAACAGAACCTCATTCAAAACACAAACTGCCACCAACCAAGAAAACCATGCAGAAAACTCAGGGATTGTGAACCTTTCAAACTACCACCTGTCAGGGCCAGAGATATCAGTACTGTGTAAAGGATTATCATTCTGTCCAAGTACAAATCTAGACAAAATCCAACTGTACTCAGACTTAGAAGAATTCTTCAGGAGATTGCGGCTAAAGAAAATACCAACACTATGGAGGACTACATTGGAAGGAAGAAGAACACAATCTTCACACCTGCACCAGGACGCAACACAAAATTGGACAGCTATATTGAAAGCTTCCGGTTGAGAACTGCATCTCTGCTCAACACACAGCAGAAAAAAATTATGTATAACCTCTCACACTTAGAAAAAAACGCTATAAAAAACTTAAGAAATAATGAAAATATTACCATTAAGCCTGCGGACAAGGGAGGAGCAGTGGTGATCATGAATACACAGGACTACATCACAGAGGGAAATAGACAATTATCAGATCAAACTTATTGCAAAAAAATGGAAAAGGACCCCACCCAGGAATATACTTTGCAAATTAGAAAACTAATTAAAACATTCCCTAAACACACACAACATAAACTGGACAAACTGGTGCAATCTAACCCTACCATAGGGACATTCAACATGCTCCCAAAAATCCACAAACCAGGGAACCCAGGAAGACCAATAATAACAGGCATGGACACTCTGACTGAGCAAATATCGGGCCTAGTGGAGAATATTCTTAAGCCCTTAGTTATTAACACCACTAGCTTTATAAAAGACACCACTGATTTTCTTAACAAAATCAGCCTGATAACAGAATTGCCAGAGGATACTATACTTGTGACAATGGACGTGGAAAAACCTTTGAAATAAAAATGATAATGCACTTCAACTTGTTTAATTCTGGACTAAATGCGGACTCTGGGTTCTTAACACATTATCAAAATTTTTTGTAATGTACTTTCATTCAGTCAATTACATTGTATATTCCACATTCTATATACATAGGTACACAGGTATGTCCACACTTTTGCCTTTTTTTAAAAAAATTTTTTATTTTAACTTTTGTATTCCCCCTGTATATACAATTTCACATCTTTATAGATATTGATTCAATATTGATATATAACTTTATGTCAGTATATGCTCTATGTAAAGTTATATATTTCCCCTGTCTGTTCTCCTACACCGGACACTGTCTGCCTGTTACCTAAGCCCCCCTCATGATTTTTACGACACCTCCTCCTCTCCCTGCACTTTCTGTCCTCTTAGCTATTCTGTGTTTTAAGATATAATCTGTAAATTCCATTGAATTGGTCAGTATTGCTTCAGACTTAATAAAGGAAGGAACTCTTCCGAAAGCTTGTCAACTTATAAATGTATAGTTAGTCCAATAAAAAAAGTATCATTGCTCAATGCAATACTCTTGTTATTTTGATATATATAACTGTATGCACAGTATCTATACCTATATATAATCATGTATATATATATATATATATATATAATTGTGAAACAAAATTACTCTGACTACCTTGAAGAGGCTTACAGGCAGCTTTCTGACAACAAGGTTTACTGCAAACTCAGAGGTAACCCAATGAATTCCTTCAAAAAAGAACTAGACTACATTTTAAAGTGTGGTCATGAAGCAGGGATGATCAATGAGAGTGAACTTGATTTTATGACCACTTATTTTCCGGTAATTCCAGTTTTATATCTTTTGCCTAAAGTACATAAAACTCTGCTAAAGCCTCCCGGCAGACCTATTGTGTCTGCCCGGGACTCTTTATTTTCTAATGTGGCCATTTTCATTGATCACCATCTCCAACCAGTTGTAAAGGAATCCTATTCCTTTATATTAGATTCTCCATCGCTCATTAGAAAATTATTGGGTTTAAAATGCTTGGAACCTGGTGATTTGCTGGTCACCATGGATGTAGACAGCCTGTAACACTGTCATACCTCATAATGGCAGTGTACAGGCTGTCAGGTCTATGCTGAGTGAATCATTGGCATATGCGGGACCACCCATTGAGATCATGCTTGAACTACTCACTTTCTGTTTGGAAAATAATTTTTTCAAATTTGAGAGAGATTTCTTTTTACAATTGTCGGGGACTGCTATGGGTTCTAATATGGCTCCCGCATATGCCAATCTTTACATGTCCTGGTATGAGAACAAAATTATGAATATTTTGACGGTTAATCACATTAAACTATATGTGATATACATAGATGATGTATTTTTAGTATGGCGAGGGTCAGAAGAATCATTAAAGCATTGGGTTAATACCCTTAACAACATTGAGTCTACTATCCACTTTAAATTTGCATACAGCAATGTCACTATTCCCTTCCTGGACCTGAATATTACAATTTATTCAGATAATGAGGGATGCAAATTCTCTACATCATTGTATTCCAAACCCACTGACAAGAACTCCCTACTGTTGTCTACTAGCTATCACCCAGAACATCAAAAGAGGGGGGTTGTTTCCTCTCAGCTCATGCGAGTGGCACGCAACAATACACTGATGGAAACCAGGAATGCCCAAGAGGAAGAAATGAAGGCTAAGCTGAAACAACGTGGATATAAAATGAAAGCTATCGAACAGGCACATACCAAGCTAGCACATTATGATCAAATGACACTGTTGCAGCTACGGGATATGACAAAGGATGCTGAGAATACTACAAGTAACATCAATTTTGTTACAACTTTTAACCCTATATCTAAAGCTCTAACAGAATCTGTAAAAAAGAACTGGGATATTGTAAAAACCGACAAGACACTTCCCTTCCTAAGCACGACAGCTCCACGGATGGTCTACAAAATGGCATCTAATTTAAAGGATATCTTGGTCCACAATGATCCGATAAAATGCTATGAAAAAGGCACGTGGATGGATGCCAAGAGAAAATTAGGATGCTATAGATGTGGAGACTGTACAACCTGTAACAGTATGTTGACTGGGATGTATTTCCATCACCCCCATACAGGGAGAAAATACAAAATTCTACACAGGTTATCCTGTATGAGCACTCACGTGATCTACATACTGATGTGCCCATGTTCCTTGGTTTATGTGGGAAAAACTTCCACTACTTTCCGTGAAAGGATGGTGAACCATTGTCATGCTATCAGGACAGCAATAGACAAAAAGACAACGGACCAACCGGTTGCTCGGCACTTCCTCCAGGCAGGACATACACCTGCAAGCCTGAGGACAATGCTAATTGATCATGTGCCCCCCTTGCGGAGAGGGGGTGATAGAAATACCAAACTTCTCCAAGTGGAAACATCTTGGATCTACCGACTGGACACCGTGACGCCAAAAGGATTGAATGTGCAGCTAGATTACAACGTTTTCCTATGAAGAGGCTTCTATGATTGTTCGATCTAGGTCTCTGGACTAGTAAATTGACTTGCTCTAGACTGACATTCATATTATACGGGACTATTATCCTTAAAAATGGAGATGTATCGTTAAACAGTATATTGTTGCCAGCTTTAGTGTTCTCTACCATACTCCAATATGCATTGAAGTATAATATCAGGGCATCTAATTTTCTAGCTTTCTGGATCTTAGTATATCCCCTTAACGACCAAGGACGTGCAAGGTACGTCCTCAAAAGAAAGTCAGTTAACGACCAAGGACATACCCTGCACGTCCTCGGTCTGGAAAGCAGCAGGAAGCGATCCTGATCACTTCCAGCTGTTTTACTGTTATTGCAGGATGCTTCGACATTTTTTAGCCATCCGGTGCAGAGAGAGCCACTCTGTGGCCCTCTCTGCACCGGAGATCGGTGGCTCTTTTTGTTGGTGGGTGGGAGCCGGTATGGGAGGCGGGTGGTGGCCATCGATGGCCCTGCTGATCTGGAGGGGGGAGGGATCGTGGGCGGGGATGGCCAGGGGTGCGCATGGACGTGCGCACGTGCACGGGGGGCAGGGGCGGGCGCGTGCACGGGGACGGAGCGGGTGGGAACCGCTACACTACAGTAAGAAAGTGTACAAAAATGTAAAAATGGGGACAAAAATTATTAATAAAAAAACATCAGTTAGATGGAGGGAGTTGGTCTGTGGGGGGGGAGCTATACTACAGAAAAAAACCGCAAAAAGACAGCTGCCAGTACCCAAGATGGCCCCCAATAAGGCAGAGGGGGAGGGTTAGAGAGCTGTTTTTTTTTGGGGGGGGGGGGGATCAGGGAGGTTGGGGGCTAAGGGGGGGATCCTACACAGTAGCATATGTAAATATGCTAAAAAATTATTATTATTTTTTTTTTAAAAAAAACTTTTATTTTAGTACTGGCAGACTTTCTGCCAGTACTTAAGATGGCAGGGACAATTGTGGGGTGGGGGAGCTGTTTGGGAGGGATCAGGGGGTGGGATGTGTCAGGTGGGAGGCTGATCTCTACACTAAAGCTAAAATTAACCCTGCAAGCTCCCTACAAACTACCTAATTAACCCCTTCACTGCTAGCCATAATACACGTGTGATGCGCAGCAGTATTTAGCGGCCTTCTAATTACTAAAAAGCAATGCCAAAGTCATATATGTCTGCTATTTCTGAACAAAGGGGATCCCAGAGAAGCATTTACAACCATTTGTGCCATAATTGCACAAGCTGTTAATAATAATTTCAGTGAGAAACCTAAAATTGTGAAAAATTTTGTGTTTTTTTTAATTTGATCGCGTTTGGCGGTGAAATGGTGGCATGAGATATGCCAAAATGGGCCTAGATCAATACTTGGGGTTATCTACTACACTAAATCTAAAATTAACCCTAGAAGCTCCCTACATGCTCCCTAATTAACCCCTTCACTGCTGGGCATAATACACTTGTTGGTGCGCAGTGGCATTTAGCAGCCTTCTAACTACCAAAAATCAAAGCCAAAGCCATATATGTCTGCTATTTCTGAACAAAGGGGATCCCAGAGAAGCATTTACAACCATTTATGCTATAATTGCATAAGTTGTTTGTAAATAATTTCAGCGAGAAACCTAAAGTTTGTGAAAAAATTTGTGAAAAAGTGAACAATTTTTTTTATTTGATCGCATTTGGCGGTGAAATGGTGGCATAAAATATAGCAAAATGGGCCTAGATCAATACTTTGGGATGTCTTCTAAAAAAAAAAATATACATGTCAATGGATATTCAGGTTTGGAAATAGCAAAGTGCTACTTGTATTTATGGCCCTATAACTTGCAAAAAAGCAAAGAACATGTAAACATTGGATATTTCTAAACTCAGGACAAAATTTAGAAACTATTTAGCATGTTTTTTTTTTTGGTGGTTGTAGATGTGTAACAGATTTTGGGGGTCAAAGTTAGAAAAGTGTGGGGTTTTTTCCATTTTTACCTCATATTTTATAATTTTTTTATAGTAATTTATAAGATATGATGAAAATAATGGTATCTTTTGAAAGTCCATTTAATGGCAAGAAAAACGGTATATAATATGTGTGGGTACAGTAAATGAGTAAGAGGAAAATTACAGCTAAACACAAACACTGCAAAAATGTAAAAATAGCCTTAGTCCCAAACGGACAGAAAATGAAAAAGTGCTGTGGTCATTAAGGGGATATATATTGTTTCTATCATATACTCTTTTTATTTATTTTTATATTAATTTATTTTGTGCTTGTTTTTTGTTTTTTATTGTTTATTTTTTGCATGTAGTTTTATTTTTTCATTATTTTCTTTTTTCTTTTTCTTTTCTTTTCTTTTTATCATTAATACCTTTTGATTAATATTGTTTTTTCTGCTTTCTTGTTTTATTTTTTGTCATCTGCTCCACTGGTTACCCTTATGTGGCCGAACATCAGACTTAAAGTTGACAATTGGGCTTCAGTAAATGTAATTGTTATATTAGTCCCAGCATAGTATTAGTGTTATCAAGGGTTCCCTGTAGTGTTGTCTAACACTTTTTACTAATAAAAGTCTGTAATATAAGGATTACGATGTGATCCGGTTTTAGCTTTTAGTATTTCAATAGTGCTTTCCGGTGTTGATCCGTGACACAACACAGCATGCGCGATGTCTCCGATGAGCAGCCTGAGTGACGTTTCACTCGTCATTACGCAGGTGGGGCTATGATAATTAGCCATGCGGTTGACTTTAGATGGTTCCTATTTCAATACGGGCATCGTGACGTGCATGTGTGGGCGGTGTCCCGGCATACCGGAAATCACATTAGCACTTAGGGATATAAATAGGTGAGCGGTGTGTGGGCTAGTTAGGAGCTTTTTGGGACACAGGAAATTTATTTACCCATTGAAAAAGATACCAGTAGGTATCGAAACATTTGTGATGTTGTCTTATTGATTGTCTATGAGGATGGATTAAAGCCTTTTATCTTTTGCAAAGACCGGAGAGTGAAGCGTTTTTCTTCCACTTATGCGGTTGATTGTTACTACTACATATTTTCACCAGAACCCCGGCAGATGTCGCTGTAACAGTGAGTGCACTTAACCTGACTTTTGTATATATATATATAAAACTAAATATTTTACCAAAAAAAAACACACACACACACACACACACATATAGTCCATATATATAATGTGACAGCACCACAGCAGTTTTTAAAGGTAAACATTTCTTTTATTTAGATACAGAACCATAAAAGCGTGATGAACCATAAAATGCATACATGATTAAGGACCTTGTAGGTCAGAAACATCGCTTTTATGGTTCTGTATCTAAATAAAAGAATTTTCCACCTTTAAAAACTGCTGTGGTGCTGTTACATTATATATATATATATGGACTACTTTGCTAATAGGTTTGCGGATGCTCCACTGTGACAGGCACACATTGAGTAAATTATATGCGGGTCTAGTGCTGGATTCAATCTGTATATCTATTATATATATATGAGTGAGAAGTTGCACCTCACTGACGAGGCCCACAGAAGGCTGAAATGATTGTCACAAAGTTCTTTATTCTGACTACATTTAGGCACCAACGGATTAACACCTGTTTTGGTGCTAGCTGTTTATAATTATTTTTTATTTTTATTATTTTTTATTTTTATTTTCACTTTTCATATGTATCACATTTGATTGTTTTCATTGCATTGAGTGTGTTTATGTTTTATGAATCATAAGCTATGAGCTATTTGATCTATTTGAATGTAATATTATTTGATTTTATTGTATCTATGAATTTTTAAATTTTGATTTTTTACTAGGTGTGATTTTTACAAAATTCATTTATTATCCTCATTTTTAAGCACTTTATATATATTTGTTATATATCCTTTCTGTGGTCATTTCATGACATATTTATAAGGGGTTTGAATATCAGATATATGCAATCGTGCGGGTTGGGTGTTTTTTTTCCACTTTTTTGCTCTATTGACTTCTATGGGGGAATAGGTTATTGTGCGAACAATATCCTAAGTTCATTTTTTTGCGCTCCTCGGTTTAGCACACAAGCAAAAATAGTTCACTTTTAGCTCATAATATGAGCGCAACATGACACGTGCAAAAAGTTTACTTCTAGCGCAGTTGCCACACCACTTGTAATCTGGCAATAAATGTTTTATAATTGGGGAAAAAAGAGTAAAATGTGTATAATTTTGAGTGTGTTTCATCTAAAGGTCTGAAATTCTGTGCACTTGGGAGACGTTGGAATATTGTATTGTATAATTATATATAGATGGAAAATATTTTATATTTGGACCACTAGAGGTCACTATATCCCTAGCTTCTGCAAATGCACTTTCCTTATGCAGGTACTGTATGTAATTTCGCTGCAGAGGCCCTAAATTAATTACTAGTTCATTTGAAGATGAGTCACCAGTCAAAAATGTTAATATGCTTCCTCTACATATTTGTTGAGGGCAAACGTATGATGAAGCAATATTAGATTAATAAGATGGCACTGATAACTTACTCTAAAGACACTCATATCGACCATTCAAATTATGATCCTGTTTTTCTATTTCAATGAGTGAATATACTGGTTTGTGGCACGTGAGTTCTTGCATTTTGTGCATGTGTTTTCGGCCAATTAATTAAAAAGCTCTTTCTTACACTATAAATTAACACAGGAATGCTTTAAACAATTCTATACATTAGCAAAATCACTTGATGGCAGCAGTGTTTGCTACCTTACAGTGCTCTGGACATGTGCACGCCACCTACCTACCTAGGTATCCTGATAAACAAAAATACAATCACTACAATGCAAATTTTATAATAGAAGTAAATTGGAAACATTTTTAAAATTATGTGCTCTATCTGAATCATATAAGAAACAACTAGGCTTTCATGTTCCTTTAATCTCCCGCTCTCAAAGTGAATATCTTCAATACCTCCAGGAACAGGAGTCTAGGCATATAAAGATGGAACTAGCCATCCTTGAGGAGGGCGTTTTTTGGCTTCCTATACAGTGGCCCCTGGGGGGACTAGGCCCCCAGCATAAAAGCTGTGCCCCATGTACCCCCTTACGTTGATTTCCCACCACCACTCTGCCCAGGCACTCCAGCTGGTTCTACCCCCAGCACTCCCAATCCTGTCCTTGACACTCTTGGCCCTGCACTTGACACCCCCTCTGAGGCCACGCCCACAAATCACACTACTGTTCCAATATGGAATTTAGCTGAGAAACCTGGACATAAATATGAACATTAAAGCATCAGGAGGGACAGTAGCACAGAGCTAGCATCCTTTGACATTCCAGTATTTTAGCAGGATGTCCAGGAAAATATTCACAAAAATATTTGACTTTTAAATGTACAGGTTTTTAACGTTCATTGGTTTTTGTTAATATAAAATGCCTCCTATTCCTCAATGCATTAAAATTATGGAGCAGAAAGAAATGAGTGACAGTCAAGGTGATCAAATCACTACCATTTATGTGTGATGCAGCAGATGGAGATGTAAAATGGTTGTATGTTACTGGCAGCCATGGGGTAAAAATACTGCTTAATTGTGAAAAAGCATATATGGTTGGATTTTGGGAGGGACCTTGTGTAACCCCACCGCCCACTATGCCCATTATGCCCAGTCACCTAGAAATGATCCAGTATGTTTGTGGTGGAGATCAGGCAACCCTATCTCTGTCTCAGACTGTCCTTGTGAGGCCTTTGTGAGCTCTGCCAATGGTACGAAACTGATTGTATTCTGATAAATTTTTATGCTCCATTCTAAAGATCACATTTTATTCTTTGACTTTTATTTGTTATAGTTAAATGCCTTGTGGTTAAATCCTTATTTTTCCTCTGTGAACTGATGTTTGTTCTTTTATTCTGTTTCCTTTTACATCAACCTACCTCTTCTATTGTGTCTTAAATATTTTTTCTCATAAGTGTAATTTCCTATTTACTTTCTACCGTCAAACTTCTTTGTTTATATTTGGCTCATGCTCATTCTCATTACTGCTAATATTTAACATATTTAATGGTATTTCTTGTACAGCTCAGGATTAAAGGGTTATTTATTACATGTAAACACTTAAAGGGCCATAATACCCAAATGTTTAAACACTTGAAAGTGATGCAGCATAGCTGTAAAAAGCTGACTACAAAATATCTCCTGAACATCTCTATGTAAAAAAGAAAGATATTTTACCTTAAAAGTTCCTCAGTAGCCACCTCCCATTGTAAAGGATTTCTAAGCAGCATATTAGTGTGTCTGTCCTGGGACATCTGAAGGGATGAGCATCGTGCACTCTCATCTTATTTCACCAATCAGGTAAAGGAAGTTTACAATGAAATCTCATGAGAGTCAAGTCAAATCTCATGAGACCACAGTAAAAGTTCATGACCTCAGCACTGCTGATGCTGATTGGCTGCTGTTCATTTCTTCATTTTTTTTTAATTTTTTTTACCTGCAGCTGGGAGCAGTTGAGTATAACTTTTTACACAGAACTTACTCTGCTGAGCTGAGGAGATTGTGAGGTAAAAAATCTTCCTTTTTTACATAGAGATGCTCAGGTGATATTTTCCTGTCAGCTTTTTACAGTTATACTGCATCAGTTTCAAGTGATTTAGCATATGAGTATTATGTCCCTTTAAAGGGACAGTCTAATGCAAAAATGTCATGCTCTATTTCTTTAGGGGGTTAAAACAGATAGATAAACTTGCAGCTTCTCAGTAGGACACATGCAAGTCAGCCAATCAGACGTGGGGATTGCAGAACTCCACCAATTACCAGCTGTGTCCTGCTTGGTAAAAGTTGAAAGCTAAGTGGGACTTTACATATGTGTTTAACTCCTTTGCAGGGGTTAAAGGAACACGAAAGTCAAAACTAAACTTTCATGATTAAGAGAGGACATGCAATTCTAAACAACTTTCCAATTAACTTCTATTATCAAATTGTGCACAATCTTTTTATAGTCACACTTTCTGATGCACCATCTCCTACTGAGCATGTTAGCATGTGCAAGAGTTTACATTATATACATACTTGCATTTATTATGATGGCTGTCACATCATACAGGGGGGTAGGAAATGTAACCAAATTTAGAGATTTATCAGAAACAAATCTACTGTTCATTTGCTATTGCATTGTCTTGTTAATGAAGGGACATAAAACCCAAAAATGTTCTTTCATGATTTAGGAAGAACATACAATTTTAAACAACTTTCCAGTTTACTTCTATTATCAAATTTGTTTCATTCTCTTGGTATATGTAACCACCAATCAGCAGCTAGGACCTAGGTTCTTTGCTGCTCCTGTGCTAACCTAGATAAACCTTTCTGCAAAGGATAACAAGAGAATGCAGAAAATTAAACAATAGAAGTAAATTGGAAAGTTGTTTAAAATTGTATGCTCTGTCTAAATCACAAATGTCTAATTATGACTTTGCTGTCCCTTTAAGCATTTGTTGATTAAGCAATTCTACTGTATTTAATGGTCCTTTAAACAAATCGTTTTCTAGGATAAGGAATTAGAGCATGACATTTTGGCATTATTATATTCTAATTCTGTTCTAGTAACAAGCATGGAAACCATGATGGTTAAATGGCTTATTTTTCTCTCCAGTCAGTGACTGATGCTTTGATGTCTCTGCATTTCCTGTTCTGTCGGAGGACTCAATCTGCTGACCAATGGCGAGGAGCTCAGCTTCTGAGCCTTCTCAGCAATCCTGCTGCAATGATTGCTCCGTCAAGTTCTGACACAGTAAGTATTGCTTGTAGATTGAAAATGGTTAACACGACATGCTCTATCCAATCCGTTTAAACGTATCTCTGTAGTCCCTTTAACTAGTGTTTCAGGCTTGCACTGCTAGGGTTTAGAAGCTACATCCACAACTTGATAAATAAAGCCCATGGGGTAGATTTACCAATGCCTGTCCGACACAATACGCTGTAGCTTATCATGTCCGACAGACATCGCTGAATGCCGACAGCATACACTGTCAGCATTTATCATTGCACAAGCAGTTCACCAGAACTGCTTGTGCAATGCCGCCCCCTGCAGATTCGTGGCCAATCGATCGCTAGCAAGGGGTGTCAATCAGCCCGATCGTATAGGATCAGGTGGATTGCAGACCACAACCTCAGAGGCAGCAGACAAGTTATGGATCAGCGGTCTTTAGACTTCTGCTTCATAACTGCTGTTTCTGGCGAGTCTGAAGGATCCTGCAGAAACAAGAGGAACAGGGGCCATTCTGCCCTTGTTAAATCGACGCCCCTATGTCATCAGCAAACTTTTATGTATTGTGATATTGATTATATTCGTCAGTTATTATGACCTAAGTAAAACACTTTGCTTAAATAATAGTGATGTTAAAAACTTACATTTATTTTGCTATTCAGGCAGATAGTGTCTGCTTTAAAGAAAACATTCTCCAAAAGTGTTCATGTCAGGAAAAATATATTTGTCATAATATTTTAATTCTAGTAAGGATAAAATGGTGACTTTTTTCTAATGGCTGCAATGTTAAGGGCAAATCTCTCCATTGTTCATTGTTAGATAAAAGAATGATGACTAATTGACTTATAATATAAATTTCAATGTGTTTTTTGCACGAGCAGTGTAGTAACAATTTCTACTGAGTGCAAAAAACATTTCCTTTTTTTATAAAATTTCTTTGTTGATGAATGATTTCATTACAAGTTTTAAGGCGATTTAACAATACAGGGCAATCTCTTGAGTGCTATCGCGATTTATGCTAGAATGATTACCACATCATCAGGGCTCTGGTAAACTCTTTTGCAAAACAAAAAAGTGTCACATAACACATCAAAAATACATTACAAAGTACACTTACAAATATTATTCAAAATAGTTATAAGGGCTCAAAGATATGAGGTCTCAGGTGTTAGAAAAAAAGGCTGCAAATATATATATATATATATAGTTATATATGTTTACATACGTATTTGTATGTAGAAATATGTATTTACAGACATATATACACATATAAACACATTAATACATATTTACTCCTATATAGACATTAGAGCCCTTTGCAGTTAAGTAGATGAGAACTTGAAAAATCATATTTATGCAATATTCATATTTAATAAAATGGTATACTGTGTATTTAATGTAAATATTTCACATTCCACTGTTCTGCACATAGCAGAATAAGTTCTATGTATTTATAAATATATATTCCTATATATATATATATATACCTATATATAATCATATATATATATATATATATATATATACCTATATATAATCATATATATATATATATATATATATATATATATATATATATATATATATATATATATATATATATATAGGTATAGATATATATTGTACCAAAATACCATTAGATACAGTATCCCACAACAGTGAGTACACCCCTCACATTTTTGTAAATATTTTATTTTCAAAAATGTACTATCTTATCTTTTCATGTGACAACACTGAAGAAATGACACTGCTGAAATGTAAAGTAGTGAGTGTACAGCCTGTATAACAGTGTAAATTTGCTGTCCCCTCAAAATAACTCAACACACAGCCATTCATGTCTAAACCATTGGCAACAAAAGTGAGTACACCCCTAAGTGGAAATGTCCAAATTGGGCCCAAAGTGTCAATATTTTGTGTGGCCACCATTATTTTCAAGCACTGCCTTAACCCTCTTGGGCATGGAGTTCACCAGAGTTTGGCATTCATGGTTCCCTCAATGAACTGTAGCTCCTCAGTGCTGGCAGCACGCATGCAGGCCCAGACTATGACACTCCCACCACCATGCTTGACTGTAGGCAAGACACAATTGTCTTTGTACTCCTCACCTGGTTGCTGCAACACATACTTGACACCATCTGAACCAAATAAGTTTATCTTGGTCTCATTGGACCACAGGACATGGTTCAACCTCTGCGGCAATGCTGGCAGCACTCATATGTCTATTTCCCAAAGACTACCTCTGGATATGATGCTGAACACGTGCACTCAACTTATTTGGTCGACCATGGCGAAGCCTGTTCTGAGTGGAACCTGTCCTGTGAAACCGCTGTATGGTCTTGCCCACCGTGCTGCAGCTTAGTTTCAGGGTCTTGGCAATCTTCTTATAGCCTAGGCCATCTTTATGTAGAGCCACAATTCTTTTTTTCAGATCCTCAGAGAGTTCTGTGCCATAAGGTGCCATGTTGAACTTCCAGTGACCAGTATGACAGAGTGTGAAGTGATAACATAAAATTTAACAAACCCAGGGTTACAGTATAAGGTTCAAGAATCATCCGCCCAGGGGCAGATTCCTCCTATCAAACCTATCCTCAAGACTAGAGAAGAGAGCTGCCTTTCTAGAGTGCATAAGGGATCTCTCATCTCTCGGTGTAATCGTTCCAGTACCTCTAGCAGAAAGGGGTCTAGGGTACTATACAAACCTTTTCGTGGTCCCAAAGAAGGAGGGCACGTTCCGCCCAATTCTGCCTCAACAAGTTCCTGTCAGTCCCATCGTTCAAAATGGAGACAATCAGGTCAATTCTGCCCCTAGTTCAAGAGGGGCAATTTATGACAACAATAGACTTGAAGGATGCCCCAAGAGTCTTTATGAAGGTCCTGGGAGCGCTGCTCGCGGTAGCGAGAGCCAGAGGTATTGCGGTGGCTCCTTACCTGGACGATATACTGGTCCAGGCTCCATCCTGCAGTCTTGTGGAGGACCACTCGAGGGCTCTTCTTCTCCTTCGATCCCACAGATGGAAGATTAACGAGGGAAAGTTCTCTGGTCCCCAGCAACAGGGTGGAGCTCCTGGATACGATAATAGATTCTTTATCCATGAAGATATTCTTGACAGACCAGAGACTTGCCAAGATAGCGTCCAGCTATCTTGCCCTTCAGTCCTCAAGGCCACCTGTGGCCAGGTGTAAGGAGGTGATTGGGCTAATGGTATCCAGCATAGATGTCATTCCATTCACCAGGTTCCATCTTAGACCTCTTCAGTTATGCATGTTGAGACAATGGAACTGTGATCACTCAGATCTATTCCAACAGATATCTCTGGACAAACGAGTGAGGGAATCCATCTCTTGGTGGATCCATCTGGGACAGCTGTCCCAGGGGACATCTTTCTTGTGGCCATCCTGGGAGATTGTGACCACGGACGCAAGTCTATAAGGATGGGGAGCTGTTTGGGGTGCCAGATGGGCACAGGGCAGGTGGACTCAAGAGAAGTAAACGATACCAATAAATATTCTGGAACTTCGAGCGATATTCAACGCTCTGAGGGATTGGCCCCCTCTGGGGTCATCCCGATTCATCAGATTCCATTCCCAACATTACCTTGGTGGCTTACATAAACCATCAGGGGGGAACGAGAAGCTCCCTTGCCATGAGGTAAGTATCTCAGATTCTGGAATGGGCAGAGACCCACAACTGTTCGCTCTCAGCGATCCACATTCTGGGTGTGGACAACAGGGAGGCGGATTTTCTCAGCAGACAATCGTTTCATCCTTGGGAATGGTCTCTCCATCCCAAAGTGTTTCCAGAGATCTGCAACAGATGGGGGACGCCAGTGATAGACCTCATGGTGTCCAGACTCAACTTCAAGCTACCCAGATACGGGTCGCGGTCCAGGGATCCCCAGGAGGAACTGATAGATGCCTTGGCGGTCCCTTGGGAGTTCAATCTAACTTACATATTTCTACCGTTACCGCTTCTCCCTCGAGTGGTGGCCCGCATCAGACAGGAGCAGACTTCAACCATTCTGATTGCTCCGTTGTGGCCACGGAGGACATGGTTTGCGGATCTGGTGGGGATTTTGTCATCTCCTCCATGGAGGTTACCCTGTTGCAGGGATCTGCTGGTGCAGGGTCCTTTTCTCCACCAAAATCTCGATTCTCTGAGGCTGACTGTGTGGAGATTGAATGCCTAGTCTTGGTGAAGAGAGGGTTCTCGGAGAGAGTGATTGATACTCTCATTCAGGCCAGGAAACCGGTCCGGTCACTCATCGCATCTATCATAAGGTGTGGAAGACCTTTTTATCCTGGTGTGAGGAACATGGATATCCCTGGCATAAGGTTAGGGTATCCAGGATTTTGGCTTTTCTTCAAGATGGTCCGGATAAGGACCTTGCCACTAGTTCCTTAAAGGGACAGATTTCGGCCTTATCGGTTCTGTTACACAAGAAGCTAGAGAAGCTTCCTGATATTCAGTCCTTTGTTCAGGCTCTGTCCAGAATCAGACCGGTTTTTAGACCTTCGGCTTCTCCTTGGAGCTTGAACTTGGTTCTTAAGGTTTTGCAGAGGGCTCCGTTTGAGCCTATGCATGCACTTGACATTAAGATTGTTTCCTGGAAGGCTCTGTTCTGGCTATTGCGTCGGCTTGCAGAGTCTCTGAGTTAGTGTCCTTGCAACATGAGCCCCCTTACCTGGTTTTTCATGCCGATAAGGCTGTGCTTCGCACTGGTTTGGGATTTCTTCCCAAGGTGATGTGAGATCGTAATATCAATCAGGAGATAGTAGTTCCTTCCTTGTGTCCTAACTCTTCTTTGTCTAAGGAATGGTTACTTCATAACATGGATGTGGTTCGAGCCTTGAAGTTTTATCTTCAGGCCACAAAGGATTTCAGACAGACTTCGTCCTTATTTGTGGTGTATTCTGGGAAGCGTAGGGGGCAGAGGGTCTCTTCCACTTCTCTGTCTTTTTGGTTGAGGAGCATTATCCGTTTGGCCTATGAGACAGCGGGTTACGGCTCACTCAACTAGGGCTGTGGCCTCTTCTTGGACTTTTAAGAACAAGGCCTCTGTGGAGCAGATTTGTAGGGTGGCTACTTGGTCCTCCTTACATACTTTTGCAAAATTTTACAAGTTTGATGTTTTTGCTTCAGAGGAAGCTGTTTTTGGGAGAAAGGTTCTGCAGGCTATGGTGCCCTCCCATTTTGTTCATTCACTGTCCTCTAGAGCTTGAGTATTTGTTCCCACAAGTAATGAATGAAGGAGTGGAAGATGGAAAACATTAAGATGGAAAAAATTATGCTTTCCTGTGTCTTTCCAAGACCATCATCATTTTCATCTGTGGGAGAAGAGTCTACTGCTCTCGCCCGTTTGCTCCGGTGGACGGACCTAAATTTAATATTATTCTTCTGGCACCATTTATACCCTGATATTTCTCCTACTGTTCCTTGTTCCCTTGGAAGAATGACTGGTGGATGAGGGGAGTGGGGGAGGTATTTAAGCCTTTGGCTGGGGTGTCTTTGCCTCCTCCTGGTGGCCAGGTTATTAATTCCCACAAGTAATAAATGAAGTAGTGGAGTCTCCTCACACAGATGGAAATTAAATTATCAGGTAAGCATAATTTATGTTTTTCACCACTTTCATGTGTGTCCAATTATCCATTTTACCTGCGTGTATTACAGTGTTTACTCCTATACCTTTATTTTGTCATTTGAAATAGCTGTTTTGCCTAATTAAACTGCCACCTATACAGAAAATGTAAAAACTGCAGTATTGTCTATAGAAAACCTGTGCAACAGAAATCAGTCTCACAGTAGGTTTAGCGTTAAGGCTAAGATTATGATTAGGGATAGGATTAGATTCAAGGTATGCAGCCCTCATTTACAGTGAACATTTAAGATTTTTTTTCTTTTTTATCACTTAAAAAAAAACTACACTTCTACCCATACTGCATGTGCTTTGTTGTACCTTTTCTAGATGCCCTGTGAATACCTGTCTGTTGAGACAATGGAAAGATGGATTGTAAGTAAGTAAACATAGCACTTTTTTGCTTCTTTTTTACATGGACAGTATTTTTAAGGTTCAGGTGAAGTTAAGATAAAGATTAAATTTATAAATAAAGATGCTATAATGGTGAAACGTCTTTTAAGTGTATGGAGATGTAATTATAAACAAATGATCATAACCTCTTGCCTGACATGACGAGAACAGGTCGTCATGTAAACTGCTGCCTGTGAGTGCATAACAACCTGCTCTCGACATGAAGGGGAATCGCTGATCACAGCACTGGATCACCAATTCCCCTGCACTGCAGACTGATCGTTGGGGGCATAGTGGGCAGCACTCCCAGAGCTAAATGGGAGTGCCGGGATGTCATCAGGGAAGTGTGTGGTGACATCATAGAAACCCTTTAATCTCAGCTCCCTTACTAGCCACAGACCTTCAAGACCTATCATTTGAAAGAGAGTCACCTGCTTTTTCAAGTGATGATGGTCTTGGAAAGACACAGGAAAGCAGATCTTTAAAAAAAAAAAAAAAAAAGTCCAAACACAATACATAGGGATTTGGTTGAGAATGGAACATTATATGCTCTTGAAAGAAATCTGTTATATCTAGGGAACAGTGATCACCTTGCAAGAAAAAAAGAAGAAACCTTCTAATCTATGTTATAACCAACAGAAACCCGTATAGGCCCCTATCCTACTCTTGATGACAATTTAGTAAGGTGGTCACAGTAAAGCAGTGGTCACCTCTGAATTTTACTAAAATATAAATATAATATATATAATTTTTTTAAAGTTTTTGCCACAGCTATCTAATATGTCATGAAATATAAATATAATAATGGTATATTTTATATCTACTGGACCTGCTAAAAAATGTACAATTTGTGTGGGTCACTCATTGAAATTTGACTTTCAATAGTATTTAAATGTAGGTAGCATAAAAACCCTCAAATTTGTCTCAGCACTAGGGAAAATGGCTTTGTAGCAAACGGGTAAAAATAAGTCCTAGCAGCTTTAGTTCCTGATTTATGCTGTATAATTTGTTTTATGCAAATATATGCTAATGAGTATGGCCAGTATTTTTTTTCCAGAAAAGGTGTCAACCCTGGATGTTGCTAATGCAAATATGAATTATGTTGGGTAAAAAAAACTTTGCAAAGTATGTGAGATTTCGTTAGATGTTTCCTAGTATTCGGCTAGATTACGAGTTTTGCGGTATGAGTGAAAAAGCAGCGTTAAGGCTCTTTTTCACTACCACTGGTATTACGAGTCTTGCAGGTTTAGCTGCACCGCACACTTTTTTGGCCATAACGCAACGTAACTACCGCAGCTTTCCAAAAGTCCTTTTTCAATGTGACTTCCTTTGCGCCGGTATTACGAGTTTGCCTGGGAGACCAAAAAGTGAGCGGTACAGCTAATACCGTCAAGATCCATACCGTAAACGCTGTAACATAAAACTCATAACTAAAGTGCTAAAAAGTACACTAACACCCATAAACTACCTATTAACCCCTAAACCAAGGCCCTCCCGCATCGCAAACATTAAAATAAAATGATTAACCCCTAATCTGCCGCTCCGGACATCGCCACCACTATAATAAACATATTAACCCCTAAACCGCCGCACTCCCGTATCGCAAACACTAGTTAAATATTATTAACCCCTAATCTGCTGTCCCAAACATTGCCGCAACCTACATTACTGTTATTAACCCCTAATCTGCTGTCCCTAACATCGCCGCCACTATACTAAAGTTATAAACCCCTAAACCTAACCCTAAGTCTAACCCTAACCCTGACTTTAATATAATTAAAATAAATCTAAATAAAAATTACTATCATTAACTAAATAATTCCTATTTAAAACTAAATACTTACCTATAAAATAAACCCTAAGGTAGCTACAATATAACTAATAGTTACATTGTAGCTATCTTAGGTTTTATTTTTATTTTACAGGTAAGTTTGTATTTATTTTAACTAGGTAGACTAATTAGTAAATAGTTATTAACTATTTATTAGCTACCTAGTTCAAATAAATACAAATTTACCTGTAAAGTAAAACCTAACTTGAGTTACACTAACACCTAACCTTACACTACAATTAAATAAATTACATTAATTAAATACAATTAACTAAATTACAACCCCCCCCCTCTAAATTGGCATCAGCCAATAGGATTTGTTACCCTTTAATTCCGATTGGCTGATATAATTCTATCAGCCAATCGGAATCTTGGATGACATCCCTTAAAGGAACCTTCATTCTGGAAGAGCCATCGATTGAAGAGGATGCTCCGCGCAGGATGTCTTGAAGATGGAGCCGCTCTACGCCGGATGGATGAAGACTTCGGCCCGCTTGGATGAAGACTTCTGCTGGCTTCGATGAGGACTTCTGCCGCTTCGTTGAGGATGGATGTCGGGTCTTCAAAAACTGTAAGTGGATCTTCGGGGGTTAGTGTTAGGTTTTTTAAGGGTTTATTGGGTGGGTTTTAATTTTAGATTAGCGTTTGGGCACAGAAAAAGAGCTAAATGCCATTTTAAGGGCAATGCCCATCCAAATGCCCTTTTCAGGGCAATGGGGAGCTTAGTTTTTTTTGAGATAGTATTTTATTTGGGGGGTTAGTTGTGTGGGTGGTGGGTTTTACTGTTGGGGGGTTGTTTGTATTTTTTTTTACAGGTAAAAGAGATTTCTTTGATGCAATGCCCCGCAAAAGGCCTTTTTAAGGGCTATTGGCAGTTTAGTTTAAGCTAGGGTTTTTTTTATTTGGGGGGGGGGGCTATTTTTTTTTTATAGTGCTATTAGATTAGGTGTAATTAGTTTAAATATTTGATAATTTATTTTTTGATTTTGTGTAATTTAGTATTTGGTTTTTTTGTAATTTAGTTAATTGTATTTAATTAATGTAATTGATTTAATTGTAGTGTAAGGTTAGGTGTTAGTGTAAGACAAACTTGCCTGTGAAATAAAAATAAAACCTAAGATAGCTACAATGTAACTATTAGTTATATTGTAGCTTGCTTAGGGTTTATTTTATAGGTACATTTTAAATAGCAATTATTTAGTTAATGATAGTAATTTTTATTTAGATTTATTTTAATTATATTAAAGTTAGTTTTTAGGATTAGACTAGGGTTAGGTTTTGGGGTTTATAACTTTAGTATAGTGGCGGCGACGTTGGGGGCGGAAGATTAGGGGTTAATAAGTGCAGGTAGGTAGCGACGACATTGGGGGTGGCAGATTAGGGGTTAATAAGTGTAGGTAGGTAGCGACGACATTGGGGGCGGCAGATTAGGGGTTAATAAGTGTAGGTGGGTGGCGGCGACATTGAGGGCGGCAGATTAGAGGTTAATAAGTGTAATGTAGTTGGCGTCGATGCTAGGGCGGCAGATTAGGGGTTAATAAGTATAGGTAGGTGGTGGCGGGGGCAACAGATTAATGGTTAATAAGTGTAATGTAGGTAGCGGCGATGTTAGGGGTGGCAGATTAGGGGTTAATAAATGTAGGTAGGTGGCGGCGGTGTCGGGGGCGGCAGATATGGGGTTAATAAGTGTAATGTCGGTGTTGGCGATGTCGGGGGCGGCAGATTAGGGGTGTTTAGACTCGGGGTTTATGTTAGGGTGTTAGGTGTAAACATAACTTTTGTTTCCCCATAGGGATCAATGGGGCAGCGTTACGGAGCTTTACGCTCCTTTATTGCAGGTGTTAGGCTTTTTTTTAGCCGGCTCTCCCCATTGATGTCTATGGCGAAATCGTGCACGAACATGAAAAACCAGCTCAAAGCTGCGCTGGTATTTGAGTGCGGTATGGAGCTCAATTTTGCTCTACGCTCACATATTGCCTGCTAATGCTGGGGTTTTGCAAACCTGTAATAGCAGCGCTTATAGGGAGGTGAGTGGTGGAAATAACTTGCAAGTTAGTACCGAGCCGCTCTTACCGCAAAACTCGTAATCTAGCCGATTGAGTTTGCTTTGGGTGCTATGTTTATAACAAATTCTACCTACTCTTTCTATACTGTAGTCACATTTTGGAGAAAAATCACACAGTTATTATTAATAGTTATTTCATTGTTTTAGAACAGTACACATAAAAACCTGAGCAATTTCATGTTAAAAGCCTTATATCTATTATTTATTGTAATGCTTGTTCATTTTTTTTTAAGTTTCTCTGTTTGGAACTTTAATCTACATTATATAGCTACTGAAATATAAAATTTAAAAAAACAACAACTCAATATTGTGTGATATTCTGTTCACTATTGTTTAAAACTTTAACTTTGTTCTCTGTCAATCCTTAGTTGGATTCCTGTTGTCACATAGTGCTCTAAATACAAACCTCTACACCATGGAGCTGTGGAAGTTAGCGTTACAGGGCTCTCAATGCATCACGCTGCTACGGGATGACGTTTTACTAATACATCGAGTAACAGAGGACTTCTTTGGCGGCATTAAAGGGTAAATCATGCCATGTACTATATTGTTTAAATCATGTATTCTTTTTTTTAATAGTTGTTTTTAGGTATATCTGTATAGTTCTCTTTTTCATTTTAATTCTTTTTCTATAGTTATTACAATCTCATTTATGTGTTTGTTTATAAGTGACATTTATATTTTGACTTTTCCCTGTTGCAGTGAATAAATATACAGAAGCAAAACAAATATTTGGCAATTCTTCACACATAAAAGTAGTTAGTGTCTTTATTAACCAATTTAAAATTATTTTAAAGAGCAATACCCTGTCATAATGGTATAGCACTTTTGCATTTTATTTGCTCTGGCTTTAAAACATCTGTTTGTTTAAACACACGGTCTTGTGTCTTTCCATCCTCCTGTTAACTGTCCTAATAATGACAATATATTCACAGAACTGGATCTCTTTGGTGATTCTACCAACGCTAAATAAGTCATTCATAGGGGAATATTTATCAAATGTCTTGCGGACCTGATCCGACAGTGCGGATCAGGTCCGCAAGACATCGCTGAATGCGGAGAGCAATATGCTCTCCATATTCAGCATTGCACCAGCAGCTCACAAGAGATGCTGGTGCAACGCCGCCCCCTGCAGACTCGCGGCCAATGGGCCGCCAGCAGGGGGTGTCAGTCAACCCGATCGTACTCGATCAGGTTGAATTCCGGCAATTCCTGTCCGCCTGCTCAGAGCAGATGGACAGGGTTATGGAGCAGCGGTCTTTAGACCGCTGCTTCATAACTGCTGTTTCTGGCGAGTCTGAAGACTCGCCAGAAACACGGGCCGTCAAGCTCCGTTGACTTGTGCATTCTGTATTTTTGTTCAATGCTGAATGCAGATCTTTTCAAAGCAGAATTTCTTCAAGTTAAAGTGAAGCAAACTAAAATGGATGCAAAGGGCTTCACTTTCACAAGAAGATATTCGGAAAAGATCTGAAGATCAAGAAAATGCCTAAAGTCTAGTCATTACCATAGATATATATAATAAGAAAGAGAGATGCCCTACCATTTAAATAAGGACAATCATATCCATATAGAGGTCAAGTGATGGCCATAATCATCTGGCAGAAAGCACTAGCATTGTTTTGTTGTGTTGTTGATGCTATCCTTAAAGGGACAGTAAAGTGAAAATTTAGAGCATGCAATTTTAAACAATCTTGTAATTTATTTCAATGATCAAATCGACTTTGTTCTCTTGGTATCCTTTGTTGAAAAGCATACATAAGGAGGCTCAGGAGCATCAATGCATGGATGGAAGCTAGCTACTGATTGGTGGCTGCACATACTGTATGTGCCTCTTGTCATTGGTTCACCAGATGTGTTCAGTTAGCACCCAGTAGTGTATTGCTGCTCCTTCAACAAAGGAAACTAAGAGAATTAAGCACATTTAATTTTAGAGGTAAATTGGAAGTAAAGTTGCTTACAATAATATGCTCTAGCTATATCATGAAATACTAAAAAAAAATTGGTTTCCATTTAATCCTCTAAATAAATGCAAAGTATCCACAAAATGGTCAAACAAGATGGGTGTAAAATTAGGTGACATTTTGTGAAAATCTATATATGATGATTTTTGGTGCAAGTATTTTATGTTTGCTGTTTATAGTTATTGTTTACAATGCTAAATTAATTTGAATGTCAAAATTAGTCAATTTACTTTTCCTCGAAATTATAAATTAATGTATTTTTAAAATGAATGTAATATTTTTATGGGTAGATATTATATTCCTTTCAATTTCTACATAAAGAGCACGATGGTGCAAAGTGCTAAAAATATTCAATTAACAAAGTAACTTAGATATGATACAAATATATTTTGTATAAAAGCATGTAGTAATCCACTTTGCCATTTTCACACTTTGTAATGATAATTTCAGTGCTTTTTTTTTCTGTGAGTTACCAACACAAATCATATGTTGTTTTGTTAACAGAAACATATATATCAGTATTTTCAACATAATTGTAATTAAAATACTTTAATGGTTCCAAATGTAGCATCAGTTCAAATTCCAAAAACACCTTATTTTAGGATTCTATGCCACTATTTGACAATACAAATTAGACCATATTCTACTTTATACAGGTATGGGAAGCGTGTAGCAGATGTAAAGGAATGCAAAGAGCACTTTCTGACAAACAGGTAAGTCGTTTCTTTATTTCACGCAAAAAATGTACCCTAATGAATAGGCTTAGACGTTCTGAATAGAACATTATCTGACAATGTTCACTTAGATTACAAGTGGTTTTGTGTTCACTTCAGCTTTTCACATAGTAAAAAAAACAATTGTGAAATATCTAATTGTTATCCCACCTAAAAAATGCAATCTAGTCCGTAAAATGCCACACAACTGAAAAAAGAAAGAGCGGATACCATATGTTTAGACTTTAACGGCTAGATTTAGAGTTTTGTCGGTAACGACCCGAAAAGCTAACGCCGGCTTTTTTCTGGCCGCACCATAAAAATAACTCTGGTATTGAGAGTCCACATAAAGGCTGCGTTAGGCTCCAAAAAAGGAGCGTAGAGCATATTTAACGCAGCTTCAACTCTCAATACCAGAGTTGCTTACGGACGCGGCCAGCCTCAAAAACGTGCTCGTGCACGATTCCCCCATAGAAAACAATGGGGCTGTTTGAGCTGAAAAAAAACCTAACACCTGCAAAAAAGCCGCGTTCAGCTCCTAACGCAGCCCCGAGTCTAAACACCCCTAACCTTATACTTATTAACCACTAATCTGCCGCCCCCGCTATCGCTGACCCCTGCATATTATTATTAACCCCTAATCTGCCGCTCCGTAAACCGCCGCTACTTACATTATCCCTATGTACCCCTAATCTGCTGCCCTAACATCGCCGACCCCTATATTATATTTATTAACCCCTAATCTGCCCCCCACAACGTCGCCTCCACCTGCCTACACTTATTAACCCCTAATCTGCCGAGCGGACCTGTGCGCTACTATAATAAAGTTATTAACCCCTAATCCGCCTCACTAACCCTATAATAAATAGTATTAACCCCTAATCTGCCCTCCCTAACATCGCCGACACCTAACTTCAATTATTAACCCCTAATCTGCCGACTGGAGCTCACCGCTATTCTAATAAATGTATTAACCCCTAAAGCTAAGTCTAACCCTAACACTAACACCCCCCTAAGTTAAATATAATTTACATCTAACGAAATTAATTATCTCTTATTAAATAAATTATTCCTATTTAAAGCTAAATACTTACCTGTAAAATAAATCCTAATATAGCTACACTATAAATTATAATTATATTATAGCTATTTTAGGATTAATATTTATTTTACAGGTAACTTTGTAATTATTTTAACCAGGTACAATAGCTATTAAATAGTTAAGAACTATTTAATAGTTACCTAGTTAAAATAATAACAAAATTACCTGTAAAATAAATCCTAACCTAAGTTACAATTAAACCTAACACTACACTATCATTAAATTAATTAAATAAAATATCTACAATTACCTACAATTAAACCTAACACTACACTATCAATACATTAATTAAATACAATATCTACAAATAACTACAATGAAATAAACTAACTAAAGTACAAAAAATAAAAAAGAACTAAGTTACAAAAAATAAAAAAATATTTACAAACATAAGAAAAATATTACAACAATTTTAAACTAATTACACCTACTCTAAGCCCCCTAATAAAATAACAAAGCCCCCCAAAATAAAAAAATGCCCTACCCTATTCTAAATTACTAAAGTTCAAAGCTCTTTTACCTTACCAGCCCTGAACAGGGCCCTTTGCGGGGCATGCCCCAAGAAGTTCAGCTCTTTTGCCTGTAAAAAAAAACATACAATACCCCCCCCCCAACATTACAACCCACCACCCACATACCCCTAATCTAACCCAAACCCCCCTTAAATAAACCTAACACTAAGCCCCTGAAGATCATCCTACCTTGTCTTCACCTCACCGGGTATCACACCGATCCGTCCTGGCTCCGATATCTTCATCCAACCCAAGCGGGGGCTAGACATCCACTGAAGAAGTCCAGAAGAGGGTCCAAAGTCTTCATCCTATCCGGGAAGAAGAGTAGATCCGGACCGGCAACCATCATCTTCCAAGCGGCATCTTCTATCTTCATCCGATGAGGACCGGCTCCATCCTGAAGACCTCCACCGCGGACCCATCTTCATCCGGCGACGTCCAACTGAAGAATGACGGTTCCTTTAAGGGACGTCATCCAAGATGGCGTCCCTCGAATTCCGATTGGCTGATAGGATTCTATCAGCCAATCGGAATTAAGGTAGGAATATTCTGATTGGCGATGGAATCAGCCAATCAGAATCAAGTTCAATCCGATTGGCTGATCCAATCAGCCAATCAGATTGAGCTCGCATTCTATTGGCTGTTCCGATCAGACAATAGAATGCGAGCTCAATCATGAAGATAGAAGATGCCGCTTGGAAGATGATGGTTGCCGGTCCGGATCTACTCTTCTTCCCGGATAGGTTGAAGACTTTGGACCCTCTTCTGGACTTCTTCAGTGGATGTCTAGCCCCCGCTTGGGTTGGATGAAGATATCGGAGCCAGGACGGATCGGTGTGATACCCGGTGAGGTGAAGACAAGGTAGGATGATCTTCAGGGGCTTAGTGTTAGGTTTATTTAAGGGGGGTTTGGGTTAGATTAGGGGTATGTGGGTGGTGGGTTGTAATGTTGGGGGGGGTATTGGTTGTTTTTTTTATACACGCAAAAGAGCTGAACTTCTTGGGGCATGCCCCGCAAAGGGCCCTGTTCAGGGCTGGTAAGGTAAAAGAGCTTTGAACTTTAGTAATTTAGAATAGGGTAGGGCATTTTTTTTATTTTGGGGGGCTTTGTTATTTTATTAGGGGGCTTAGAGTAGGTGTAATTAGTTTAAAATTGTTGTAATATTTTTCTTATGTTTGTAAATATTATTTTATTTTTTGTAACTTAGTTCTTTTTTATTTTTTGTACTTTAGTTAGTTTATTTCATTGTAGTTATTTGTAGGTATTGTATTTAATTTATTTATTGATAGTGTAGTGTTTAATTGTAGGTAATTGTAGGTATTTTATTTAATTAATTTATATTGTAGCTATATTAGGATTTATTTTACAGGTAAGTATTTAGCTTTAAATAGGAATAATTTATTTAATAAGAGTTAATTAATTTTGTTAGATTAAAATTATATTTAATTTAGGGGGTGTTAGTGTTAGGGTTAGACTTAGCTTTAGGGGTTAATACATTTATTAGAATAGCGGTGAGCTCCAGTCAGCAGATTAGGGGTTAATGTTTGAAGTTAGGTGTCGGCGATGTTAGGGAGGGCAGATTAGGGGTTAATACTATTTATTATAGGGTTAGTGAGGCGGATTAGGGGTTAATAACTTTATAATAATAGCGGTGCGGTCTGCTCGGCAGATTAGGGGTTAATAAGTGTAGGCAGGTGGAGGCGACGTTGAGGGGGGCAGATTAGGGGTTAATAAATATAATATAGGGGTCGGCGGTGTTAGGGGCAGCAGTTTAGGGGTACATAGCTATAATGTAGCTGGCGGCTCTTTGCGGTCGGCAGATTAGGGGTTAATTATTGTAGGTAGCTGGCGGCGACGTTGTGGGGGGCAGATTAGGGGTTAATAAATATAATATAGGGGTCGGCGGTGTAAGGGGCAGCAGATTAGGGGTACATAAGGATAACGTAGTTGGCGGTCGGCAGATTAGGGGTTAAAAAAATTTAATCGAGTTGCGGCGATGTGGGGTGACCTCGGTTTAGGGGTACATAGGTAGTTTATGGGTGTTAGTGTACTTTAGAGTACAGTAGTTAAGAGCTTTCTGGGCTAACGCCGGTTTATAAAGCTCTTAACTATTTACTTTTTTCCTGCGGCTGGAGTTTTGGCGTTAGATTTCTAACGCTCACTTCAGACACGACTCTAAATACCGGAGTTAGAAAAATCCCATTGAAAAGATAGGATACGCAATTTACGTAAGGGGATCTGCGGTATGGAAAAGTCACGGCTGAAAAGTGAGCGTTAGACCCTTTTTTGAGTGACTCCAAATACCGGAGGTAGCCTAAAACCAGCGTTAGGAGCCTCTAACGCTGGTTTTCACGGCTACCGCCAAACTCTAAATCTAGGCCTTAGTGTCTTAAAATAATGAAGTTTTATGTCCTGTGATAAATCATATCTTTTTCCAAAACATTATTGTTCTTCTGCTCTCTATTACAAGAAAAAAATCCTAAACTCACAAATTTACTTAAAAGCTATAGATCTACATCCTTGTATTCTAATTTCCTTTTGAGATTTTCTATCTACACAAAGTCATAAAGAACCCTTTATATAATGCAGGCAGAGTATATTGCAGGATGCACTGTGCTCTATTGTCAGTTTCCTTTCTCTGATACAGCGGACCATTTCACCGAGCCAGGCGCTTATATCTGAGAGGAGCAGTCAAAGAACTGGAAGCCATTTTATCAGATGAACCAGGAATTCTTGGACCCAAAGTAAGTACTGACAGAATATGTTTAGAACCTTGGTTAAAAAAGTAACTTGCCACATCAAAGCACGTATAGATGCCATTATTAAAGGGCCATAGTATTCGAAAAATGGCATGCTCTAACTCGTTAAATCATGCAATTGTAAGACTATTGACCCTACACTACTGTGTGTTTAACCCCCACAAATAGGTTAAACACAAAGTAGAAATATTGCTTAGGAACTGCAGAGCACTGCTGGTCACAAGTGGAAACAGCCACTGATCCAGTCAGCAATGCTACTTGCACGTCTCAAATGTGGAAATAGGGCTGCTGAATGAATCCGTGTCGGCGTCCGCTCTGGATCAGCAGTAGAGTGGTACATCTACTGTGTGTTTCACGCCTTTCGCAAGTGTTAAACAAACAGAAGTGTAGGGTTAATAATCTTTTTTTTTTTTAACTTTTATGGTTGACACAAAAGTCAATTTTGTACACATCAGCAACTAAACACTGTATTTAAAAAACTGTTATACAAACAAAAGAAAGAAGGCGCAACCCCACATCAAGGTAGCATAACACTTTAATGAAGTTAATACAGTTAAAAACACTCACAAGATAATAGTGTCTAATCCGCAATGACACAAATGAAGTCAGTCTGTGGCTGGTACTTTTGAGAAAGTTTGCACAGAGGCAAACGAAACACATAGAGGGAGGAGCTGTGGCAAGTTGCTGCAGACTCAAACGGAGACCTATTGCGGTTGTGGTGAACCCTGGTAGTCCGATGCAGGAGCCAGTGGACAGAACTGTACCAGCCACAGACCGACTTCATTTGTGTTACCGCGGATTAGACACTATTATCTTGTTAGTGTTTTTAATTGTATTAGCTTAATTAAAGTGTTATGCCACCTTGATGTGGGTTGCACCTTCTTTCTTTTGTTTGTATAAGATTCTACCCCAAGAAAATGTAAGCGACACACCTCTGAAATACGGCAGCACCCTGCAGAGAGCAAAACTGGAGGATCCACTTGATAATGCAAAGAATAATTCCAATAACAGTGGATTAATATTCGAGTAAAGACTTGTATGAACTTTTCTTAAAGAAGTTGGTAAAACTGGTAAGACTGTATGAACAATATGCACTTTAACTTTTGATGCACTGTTTATGTTTGTTGTTTCTGAAAGGCATATTTGTGATGTATTGCTTTTAATTATATATATATATATTTTTTGTGATTTTTTTATCCTGTGCCCACTAGACTTCAGAGGTCTGAGTTTGTCATCTGAATCTATTTTTTTGCGCTGCAACATCTTTGTGGAATAATTTAAAACAAATGCATTCAAAATAAATATTTTAAAGCATTGAAACTACCATTCTTAGCAAACTCTGCAGGCTTTGATTACATGAGTCCTGGGATATAGTTAAAGGACCAGTCAACTCAGTAGAATTGCATAATTAACAAATGGTGACTCAAAAAGTTTAAAGTGAATGTAAAGTTAACCCTATTTTTTCAGGGCATTGGGTAGAGTTTTAAAAATGAGGCAGAGTTTAAGTTATTCTTTTTTATTTTATTGATTTATTTACTCACATTTTAACCTTTTTTAAACCTCCGACGATAAACGCAGTTCTCCCGTGCGCCATATTGTCAAATTGATTGACAGATGACGATATTAAAACTACTAATCCTTGTTCATCCCCCCGGGCCGTGACGTTTGTACAAAGGGGCTGAACGCCCCGGGGGAAACCATTTGGCAGGCGGGAGAGTTGCGCTTATCATCTGAGGTTTAAAAAAGTTAAAATGTGAGTAAATAAATATAAAAAAATTGATGACTTAAACTCTGCCTCATTTTTGAAACTCTACCCAATGCCATGAAAAAATAGGGTTAACTTTACATTCACTTTAAATATAAAAAGACAGTGCACATTTTGTTAACGGAAGTAAAATGGAAAGTTGTTTAAAATGTCATGCTTTATCTGAATCATGAAAGTTTAATTTTGACTTGAGTGTTCCTTTAATGAAAAGCCTGGTGGAATTTGTGTTACTGGTTTACTTTACCGTGGCAACATATAGGACCCGTGTAAATGAGCTTGCAGGGGTCTACAGTATTATTGCCCTTTATACAGAACATTTCAGTAAAACTGCTGACTGCATTCCAGATCTCCAGTCCCTCGGGGGAGCAGGGAGTTATTCATAGAAAAGCAATAAAATACTAAAATGTGCAGTACACTTATGTTTGTTTTTGATAGCCTGTGTACAGAAATATTCTACATCTGGAACTTATTAATTATATGTGAATCCCTTTATAGTTTGTGAATGCTGTCACCAAACTATCCTGCAGAAAATGTTTACGAAAGATGTGAGAACCGTATTATATAAAGAGAATATTTTTCTAGCTGTAGACCTTGTGCTTAAAGGGACAGTCTACACCAGAATTTTTATTGTTTTAAAAGATAGATAATCCCTTTATTACCCATTCCCCAGTTTTGCATAACCAACACAGTTATATTAATATACTTTTAACCTCTGTGATTATCTTGTATCTAAGCCTCTGCAAACTGCCCCTTTATTTCAGTTCTTTTGACAGACTTGCAGTTTAGCCAATCAGTGCCTGCTCCCAGATAACTTCACGTACATGAGCACAGTGTTATCTATATGAAAAACATGAACTAACACCCTCTAGTGGTGAAAAACTGTTAAAATGCATTCTGAAAAGAGGTGGCCTTCAAGGTCTAAGAAATTAGCATATGACCCTCCTAGGTTAAGCTTTCAACTAAGAATACCAAGAGAACAAAGCAAAATTGGTGATAAAAATAAATTGGAAAATTGTTTAAAATTACATGCCCTATCTGAATCATGAAAGTTTATTTTGGACTAGACTGTCCCTTTAAATCTTGTCATTAATGGGTCAATACAGATAGTTGTGCATAGGCATTATAATTAATAGTCAAAGAAATAACCCACCATTGGTTGGTAAAATAAATGACTTTAAGCACAATTGGAAAAAGTGTTTTTGTTCAGATATGTTTGTTTTAAAAAAAAAATAACTTTTATTAACATAAATTCTAAGAACAGACAGCTATGAAATTTAATGCCCTGCAAAATTTAAAAACACTACAATACTGGTCAAATGGGTATTCTCAGTTGTGTTCAAACTCTATTGGTAGCTTATCTAGTGGTAACCGTAACTATACTTTCTTAAATAGGAAATATTATACCTAACTTTCCAGCATGTTGTATTGTATCCTAATTAAACTCTGACAGTAAACGTATAGGCTTAATTTAAAAAGCTACAATAATCGTTACAGATGATACTGTTTAAACAGGTAATATCAGGGCAAGTATCGTCATGCAGGTTAAAATTTCACTGCAATAGGTTCCCCCAACGGTAATTATGATTTTAGAAAATCTCTGATAACAACATGTTGTAATGAGCTAAAAGCCTTGTAAATAAGAATTATTGAGGTTCACATAAACAAATATTACGCTTGGAAATATGTTTGTCAAAGGTTAATTCAAAAGCCTAGCAGTCTGGGTTGCCAAAGCTGACTGCTGCCCTGGCTTTCCACCAGGAATGCAGCAGTGAGACTTATAAAATAGAGTTAAGTGAAATAAATATTCTATGGTTGTGCCACTAAAGAGCAAGTTAAAAAATGAACGGAAGGTCCCCTGACGCGGTCGCGTTTCACTAGCACAAGGGCTTCTGTTCAGTATGCTTTGCCCTTGCGTTGTCTCAGACCTGTTTGTGAGAGCTCCTGTGTATTATCTGGCTGTCTGACGTCCCTCCTGGTTCCTGATCCCTGGCTTGCTCCTCGCTCGTCTGACTATTCGCTTGGCTCGTCTGACTACCAGCTCTGGTTTTGATTCCTGGTTTGTTATTTGATTTGTGGACTTTTTATTATTTTTTGCTATTAATAAAGGTGTGATTATTTTTGCACTTCTCGTCTCAGTCTGATTCCTGGCATCCTGACAGCCTATACGTTTACTGTCAGAGTTCAATAAGGATACAATACAACATGCTGAAAAGTTAGGTATAATATTTCCTATTTAAGAAAGTATAGTTACGGTTACCACTAGATAAGCTACCAATAGAGTTTGAACACAACTGGGAATACCCATTTGACCAGTATTGTAGTGTTTTTAAATTTTGCAGGGCAGCAAATTTCATAGCTGTCTGTTCTTAGAATTTATGTTAATAAAAGTTATTTTTTAAAAAACAAACTTATATTTGAACAAAACCCCTTTTTCCAATTGTGCATAAAGGCATTTATTTTACCAACCAATGGTGGTTTATTTCTTTGACTATCCTGCAGAAAATAATAGGTCCAAAACATTACAGAATCAGTAAATGAGTATAGTTAAGAGTTACTGTCCATATACTCCCTGCTTCTTTTGGGGATTCCATATAGAGTTAAAAAAATAACTGAATAGTAAGAAAACTTTTAAAATTTTAATCGCAATAAAACATTTTCTTTTAGGCCTTGTTTGCATTTATGGCTTTGTCTTTTTGCCGGGATGAGATCAATTGGTTGGTGCGACATGGTGAGAATGTCACCAAAACAAAGACCCCTGAGGATTACATTGACGTGTAAGATGCTAAATACAAATTATAATATAATTTATTAATATAAAGTGAATGTAGACAAATAAGAAAGGATGAATTATGGGTTAAAAAACTTACTTGCATTCAACAGCACCAATACACTCTCCTAAGATCGACTAACTTCGCTGCCGCGGACCTGAATATGCTCTCCGAAGTTACCAAAAAAACTGTCAAAAAGCCGCGCCAAGTACGGGGCGATGAGCAGCGGACTTTTGTTAACTAACAGTCATCGATCTCGCTGCTCTTCGGCTTTTTCCCAGCTTTTTTGGTATACTGTCACCGAACATCCACACTATACTAAACTGTTTAACCCCTATCCCGCCGCTCCCAGACCCCAGCCTACATTATACTTATTAACCCCTAATCTGCCGCCCCCTACACCGCTGCCACCTACATAAAGTTATTAATCCCTATCCTGACGCTCCCGGAGCCCACCGCAACTAAATAAATGTATTAACCCCTAAACCGTCAGCCCCCCACATCGCCATAAACTAAATTAACCTATTAAGCCCTAAAGTTAACCTAACAACTCGCTAACTTTATATTAAATATTAACTTATCCCTATCTTATAATAAATTTAAACTTACCTTTAAAATTACATTAAACTATATTAAACTATTCATTAATCTACCCTAACTATTATAATAAAATTATATTAAACTGATTGCAACAGCCAATAGGATTTTTTCAACCTTAATTCCAATAGGCTGATAGAATTCTATCAGCCAATCGGAATCTAAGGGACGCCATCTTGGATGATGTCATTTAACCCTTTGAGTGCTAATGATGGCCGTCACTAGCACTCTCCCACCTTGAGGGAGATCTGGGGGCTCCCACCTGCTCCTACCCCGGCGATCATGCCTGTAGAGTGACAGGCGTCGCCGGGGCTTCCCGTTTTGTGTGGTGACGTCACGTGCAATAACGTGATGATGTCACCGTGCAACTTTATTTATACTTAACAATATTAAGTATAGGAGCAGGGGGCATGCTGCTTAGAAGCCTGTATCTCAGGCATCTAAGCAGCTACAGACCCCCAAGACCCACCATTGGAAAGGTAATCGCCTAACCTTTCCAACAGTGTAAGTCTTGGGGGTCTAAAAAAATAAAAAAAAGTTTAAACAAAAGTTCAAAAAATAAAAAAAACATTAAAAAATCTTAGCACCCAGGTGGGAAAGTGCTTAGCACTCAAAGGGTTAAAGGAACCTTCATTCGTCGTTAGTCCTTCGGAAGAAGCGGATGCTCCGCGTCGGATGTCTTGAAGATGGACCCGCTCTGCGCCGGATGGATGAAGATAGAAGATGCCGTCTGGATGAAGACTTCTGTGGGCTTGGATGAAGACTTCGGCCGGCTTCTTGGAGGACTTCTTGCGGCTTCGATGAAGACTTCTCCCGGCTTCTTGGAGGATGGATGTCGGATCTTCAAAACTGTAAGTAAATCTTCTGCGGTTAGGGTAGATTAATTAATAGTTTAATATAGTTTAATGTAATTTTATTATAATAGTTATAATAGTTATAATAGGTTAATTAATAGTTTAATATAGTTTAATTTAAATCTAAAGATAAGTTTAAATTTATTATGAGATAGGGATGAGTTAATATTTAATATAAAGTTAGTGAGTTGTTAGGTATAGGGGTTAATAGGTTAATTTAGTTTATGGTGATGTGGGGGGGCTGGCGGTTTAGGGGTTAATACATTTATTTAGCTGCGGTGGGCTCCAGGAGCGGCAGGATATGGGGTTAATAACTTTATGTAGGTGGCGGCGGTGGCGGGGCAGCAGATTAGGGGTTAATAAGTATAATGTAGGTGGCGGTGGTGTAGGCGGCAGCAGATTAGGGTTGTTTAGACTCGGGGTACATGTTAGGGTGTTAGGTGTAAACATAACTTTTATTATACCATAGGAATCAATGGGATATCGGTCAGCAGCGAACATGAGCTTTCGTTGCTTTCAGACTCCCATTGATTCCTATGGCATCCACCACCTCCAGGGCGGTGGATTGAAAACCAGGTACGCTGGGCCGGAATAGTGCCGAGCGTACCTGGTAGACATTTGTTAACTAGCAAAAGTAGTCAGATAGTGCCGAATTTGCATTCGGAACATCTGTAGTGACGTAAGCATCGATCTGTGTGGGACTGAGACCGGCGGAACGTATGTTACTTCACAAAATTCTACTTTTGCCGGTCTGTAGGCTTTGATAAATAAGGGGAATCAGGCTCGCCACAATTATGCTGCGGAATTCCAGCATATTTGTGGTTGACGGCTTGATAAATAGGCCCCAATATGTATAGTTAAAAAATTACATGACCTTCTCTTTCTACAGCAGTGCAGGTTTAGGTAATAAATTCAGTCTCTTGTTTGTATGATTATGATGATTTGATTTTTTAAATATTTATTTTATCAATAATTAAAATAAAATAATACTTGGAAGAATGGTTTATCTACAATTTAATGGGCTACATGTATATATTTTCTACTTTACCTGATTCTCAAAAAAAAAAAATCTCTTAGGGAAGAGCTAATGTAACATGAATCACTTGGAATTTTTGTAAATTAAATACAAATAAAATTGCATTTTTTTCCCCAGTGGGCTTTAACTTGCATTTGCTTGTAGTTTTGCATACATGATTTTTTTCTGTGAATGCAATACTTACATTTTAACTTTTGAGACAAACTAACCATTTTCCATTTGATGAGATAAAACACTGAAACCTGAACAGGTAAAATTGTTAGAGAATATAATGAGACTTGTGAAAGAACTTCAAACAAATTCAATGAATGTCCCTCTTCAGCCCACTTGCTAAAAGATTGTAAGATTAATTATACAGTTGAAAAATAAAGTAGGGTTTGACTCACTGGTGCCTTTTACCGTGATACCTTACTCCTATATTTATATGATACTTTAAAATGTGCACATTTGCACAAACACACATACATGTTTATGCACAGATACAAACCTGTGTACACACACACACACATATATACATGCATATTCACAGATACAAACCTGCAGACATGCACATACACACATATACTTGCACACACGTGCACGCACACACACATGTGCACACACACATGCACACACATACATGTATATTCACAGATTCAAACTTGCAGACATGCACATACACACACACATGCACGCACATACACAAGCGCACACACATACACATGCACACACACATGCATACATGCATATACACAAGTAAAAACATACACACACATATACACTCACATACATGCATATTCACAGAACAAACCTGCAGACACGCACATACACACACAGATAGTTCTGTCCTGCAGTTTTGTTTTCTGATTGTTTATAATTACATTACCTATTAAAAGTGTAGTGTTTATTTTATAAGTGTGTCTACATATGATAGATTTGATAGTTTATTTATTATTCACATGTAAGGGCAGCATTCTTAGGGGTCAATTTATTAAGGTACGGGCGGACATGATGCTCTGTATCGTATCATGTCCGCTGCACATCGATAAATGCCGACAGCATACCCTGTCGGCATTTATCATTGCACCAGCAGTTCGGGTGAACTGCTGGTGCAATGCCGCCCCCTGCAGAGTCGCGGACGCTAGCAGGGGGTGTCAACCCGATCGTATCCGATCTGGCTACTTACTGTCCGCCACCTCAGAGGTCTGCATCCTCTGCTTCATAAATCGACCCCTTAGAGGATAAGGAGTAGAAGCAGGAGACTCTAGGTTTGCCAACATTGTGGCTGTGGCTGTCTTTTGTTCACTGTGCTGGCACCTGATCTGGTGTTTGTCTTTATAAGGTTTAAACCATCTATTCCGTCCTTCTTACTGTCTAATACCTTATCTAGTAAATAAGACACAACACCATTTGTTTGGGAGAAAGAACCGGTCACGGTTCACGTTTATTAAATAAACGCTTTAACTTGTGCCTAAGAGTCATTCAAATTACCCTTAGGCACTTGATCAACCTATCAACGAAACTTGGCAACAAGTTCGTAATCCTCAACGTTGGCGGCATCTCACCCTAACCTAGCCCCTATTAGCAGATGGTCAAGGCCCCTTTCGATACCTGCAGCGTGACACCCGGCTGTCACGCCCCATGGCACTCAGAGAGAGCTGTGATGTTCAGAGGTCTTCGGTCCAATTGCGAGGGAGAGGACCCCCAGGCCGGCGCCTGGCAGGCATAACCCCTCCCTTTTCCCAGGACCGTCACTCTTCTCTCCTTGTGCCCGCTCCCCAGGGCATTGACCACCCGCCTGCTGAGGCATATCCAACCAGCCCAGTAAGGCACCCCCTGCCAGCCGAATCGTACAACTCAACTTCAGGGGTGGCTAGCTACATTAAAGGCTCGGTCTTACTGAAGGCTAGCTCAATTAAACCCACCCCTGCCGAGCCAACTCACCCTAACAGCCGCATCGTAGCCGCCAATCTCCTCTTCCAGGGACGGGTGGGCGGGGAAACCTTCTCCTTGAAGTCTGGAAACCGAAAGAGGCTGATCTCACTGTTGCAGGACCCTATAAAGGTAAGAAAACAGACACCTCCTTCCCACTTGCAACATTGTAACAACACATTTAGCATTACTCCAGACTTCAAGTTGGTAAACCCTTAATTTTGTTACAGGCCCACTAGAGGGCCCTCCACTACCATAAGGTTTAAACCATCTATTCCGTCCTTCTTACTGTCTAATACCTTATCTAGTAAATAAGACACAACACCATTTGTTTGGGAGAAAGAACCGGTCACGGTTCACGTTTATTAAATAAACGCTTTAACTTGTGCCTAAGAGTCATTCAAATTACCCTTAGGCACTTGATCAACCTATCAACGAAACTTGGCAACAAGTTCGTAATCCTCAACGTTGGCGGCATCTCACCCTAACCTAGCCCCTATTAGCAGATGGTCAAGGCCCCTTTCGATACCTGCAGCGTGACACCCGGCTGTCACGCCCCATGGCACTCAGAGAGAGCTGTGATGTTCAGAGGTCTTCGGTCCAATTGCGAGGGAGAGGACCCCCAGGCCGGCGCCTGGCAGGCATAACCCCTCCCTTTTCCCAGGACCGTCACTCTTCTCTCCTTGTGCCCGCTCCCCAGGGCATTGACCACCCGCCACAAGAGCCAGGCAAACTCTTGCCGCCAAACCAACCAACAGGAACCCAGTAATAAACCACACTTTAACTAGCATAACCATAACAACATAACGATTTCAACAGATTGCAGATACAACAATTTCAACCCATACTTTAATGAATAATCCCCAACAAGGCTCCCCTGATGTCCCTTAGGAACATATCCAACCCTACGTCCGTAAGGTGGACTCCATCAGGCCTAAATAGGTCCCTTTTGTCGGCCGTTATGCTTTCGTGCCTGACCACGAAACCCCCAATGCCCGTGACCGCTCTTCCCATCTCCCTATTCACCTTTTTGCGCACATTATATGCAGCCCTCTGTGTGACAATGTGCCGCCATTGCAGTCGAGCAACTACATTTGACCACCCCAAAGTCACACCCTGCAACCAAGTGTGCATCCATTGCACATCCGCTGTCATTCTTCTTCTGATCAAATCCAGCGCGGGCATTGCCCCCAAGTCATTTCCCCCGAGGTGCAGCACTAAAACATTAGGCCGCCCCCACCTTTTGTGTGCCTCCTGTAAAAGTGCAGGCAAATCAGCCCACGACAGTCCCCTGCGCCCTAACCACCGAAAGCTTGCCTTGGACGTTGGGAATCCAAGTTGCTGACCTTCCGGCAATCGCAACGCCCTGAGATGAGCCCAGTGGATGTATGAATGGCCTACCATGCATACACGAACCGGAGGTGCTTTCGCATTCACAACACCTGATAAAACAGAGAACACCACCATGAAAAAACCGCCCTTGCACAACCTGGGTCCCCCCCAACAAAAAACCCCCCTTTGGAAGTATGGACCCCCCACATGTCTGTGCTCTAGCAGTGTCCTTTATCTGGTCTAATATAAGTCTTGTACTGGGAAGACTTCCATCTACCCAAGCGCTTAATCTCCGCCACCGTAACTCCCTTTTGCGCTGCGCTGGTCGCCGCGCCTATTCTAAACGAGTGCGGGGCGATCCTGCACGGATCCAACCCGGCCTCCTTTGCCGTCTTCGCCAATACCTGGCGGAATTGAAAAACCGAGAGGGCCAAACCGTCCTCATGTATCAGGAGCAGTTGCCCTCCCGCCGGCCTCACCTTAAGGTATTGCTCCACGCATGCCACCGGGCAGCAATCCTCAAACTCTTGACGTTCAAGGGGCAGCCATGCCCCCACCCCCTCCTGGTCCGTCTTGGACCTGGGTACGAACAACATGAGCCCTTCGTCCGTCAAACGGACATGCTCCAACTGCACTCCTCCTCGACCTTTCTCCTTTGCAGACGCCACAAGCTCCCCCACCCTGAGGGCTCCCGCAAACGCCAATGCAAATGCCGTTCGGAAAAGAAGCTGCTCGTACTTGGATGTGCAAACCTTTGCAACACCCTTCGCTAACGCCTTCAATCTCTCCCGTGTAATGGGCTCCCTCCGATCTTTCTGACGGGGGGCCAACCTGCCCCACCCCTTCAACACCTTCCTTACTAGGAAGGTTCCGGAATGGTCCTCAAAGCCAAGCGCCTTGTTAAAGAAGGCCAGTGCCGATAGCCTACTACTCGCGCCGGCCTTACTGACCCCTTCTTTCCGCAGCAAAGCCAACCATTCCAACACCAGCACCCTAGAAGCCCTTTGTACCTGTACACCTCCGCATTGACAGAACGCCTCCCAGCAGTCCCAGTGACTCTTATATGCTGACCATGTCCTTGGCGCCAAGGATGCCTTCACCAAGGCTAGGATGCTCATCCAACCTTCACCAGCTGCCAAAGAGAAGATGGGCATGTTAACCCCTCCTCCGCCGCCATGGGTGCCGCTGCCCTAAACTGCTCCCATTTAAATCGAGAGAGTGCATCTGCAATAATGTTCTGCACTCCCGGGACGTGTTTGGCGGTAAAATGTATATTGAACTGCAGGCATCGCAACACCAGGTGACGCAAGCAACACACAACCGCTGGCGATGACGCGGACAGCCTGTTAATGGCGTACACCACACTCATGTTGTCCGTCCAGAACACCACCGATTTATTAGCCAGTCTATCCCCCCAAATTTCCACAGCAACCACTATCGGGAATAGTTCCAATAGCGTCAAGTTTTTGGTGAAACCTGCATCTATCCAGCCCCTCGGCCATGGAGCCGCGCTCCATTCTCCGTCCAGGTACGCTCCGTACCCGAAACCCCCCGCTGCATCCGTGTACAAGTTTATTGCCTTGTTGGGTACTTTCCTACCCCTCCATAGGCACACACCATTAAAATTCATTAGGAATTTTTCCCATATCTCCAGGTCCTCCCTCACATCCGCCGTAATGCTCGTCCATTTTGCTAGACCGGTAGGGCCCTTCAAAAGTCCCTCCAATCGACGGTTAAAAGCTCTTCCCATCGGGATGACCCTACCCGCAAAATTCAGGAGGCCCAGCAGCGCCTGCACCTCTTTTATCGCAACCTTGCTCGACCCTCTAATCCTTCGGACCGCACCAAGCATCCGGACAACCTTGTCCATGGGCAGCCTACATTCCGCCTGCACTGTATCTATTTCGATACCTAGAAATGTGAGACATGTACACGGCCCCTGCGTTTTGTCGTCCGCGAGCGGCACTCCAAAACGCGACATCATATCCTGCATAACTTCCATGAGCTGTTCACACTCCGTGGAACCAGATCTCCCTACCAACAAGAAATCGTCCAAGTAGTGGGCCACCGCTCCCCCACTTGACGCCTTGTACACTACCCAATGCAGGAAAGAACTAAAACACTCAAACAGGGAACAGGACAATGAGCAGCCCATCGGCAAACACCTGTCCACATAATATTCCCCTTCGAACTTCATGCCCATTAGTCTGAATGCCGAAGGGTGCAGTGGCAGCAGGCGGAAAGCCGACTCAATGTCTAGCTTCGCCAACAATGCCCCCGGACCGCATGCCCTGACCACGTCCAGCGCACGATCGAACGATTGATAGTGCACCGAACTCAACTCTGGGTCAATAGCGTCGTTGACTGACGCCCCTTTTGGGAAAGAAAGGTGATGTATCAACCTGAACTTCCCTTCCTCTTTCTTGGGTACCACACCCAATGGGGAGATCACCAGATCCGCCATCGGGCATGTGGAGAATGGCCCCGACACCCTGCCCAGCGCCACCTCCTTTGCCAACTTTTCCCTAACTACGTCCGGGAATTCATAGGCCGTTTTCAAGTTCCTGTGCACTGAAGAACCCGCAACCCGACCCATGACCGGTATCCGGAAACCCCCTTCCAACCCCGACCTCAGCAGCTCAGCTGCCCCTGTGTCGGGGTAGTTCGCCAGCCATATCAGCATGGCCCGCAACCTAAGCGGAGTTGGTGCCCTTGACTGCAACTCCCACCTTAGGCGTAATTCTGGGCTGTCCCTGGTCCTTTCGTTTTCCACAGTCGGCGCCTGGGTGAGGCCCTGCACAGAACTTGCAGATGTGACGAAAGGAGCAGCTGCTCCCCCTGTCACACTGCTTATCCTGGTATTTCCAGCACTCCCTCCCTTTCCTGCCCAGCCGTGCCCCTAGGCGCGGCGGGGCTTGACGTGACGCCACTGGGGAGGGAGAACTGCCCTCCAATCCTAATTTGGACCACAAGTGCATATCCTGTGTTCCAAAATGCAGCAGAGGGTTACCTACCATCTTTCTCCTAAAGGCCATGTCGTATTCACGCCATGCGCCTTCCTTGAATCTCGTACGGATATCCTCTATGGTATCTTGGTACTTAAACAGGTTATGCCCCTGCAACGGCCACCTGTCGACATAGCACGCAGCCAGTACACGGAAGCATTTAAGCCATTCCTCGAACGTCTCCGGCCTATGCACTTTCTTTGGGCCCGAGCCATCCGCCGCCCTTTCTTTGGCTCTAAATGCATCCAGAGAGAGCTCGAATACATTAACGTATTTTCCCTCTTGAATCTTTTTAACGACCTTCGCTTTCAAATGGCCATATAGCGAGTGGACCAAACACGGGTAAGTGTCACCCTGTGCAGCCACTTTGCGTGGCACTGGTCCCACTGGCGTAACAGCGCCCCCTAAAGCTTGCGTTCCCTGCAGCTCAAGTGTCTGGGACGTAGCGCCCGCCTTGTCCTTCGCTCTAGCAGACGCCATCTTCTTTATCCACCTAAACATCCTGCGCTGGCCCTTCCCCACTAAACCAAGATCCTCCCCGCTATCTGATCCTGACCCACTTGTGGAAGACCCCGTGTCAGTGTGTATGATGTCTGGTGCGTGGCACTCACCCTCGCCTGGTATCCCTGCTGCAGAAGGGGTCGCTGGACTCGCAGCGCTCTGGATGCCACTAGTCCCTGCTACTGCCAGGGCGCTGCTCGAGCTTGCTGCCATCTCTGCTGTGCTTGATGGAACCTGTTGAGACAAAACAACTTGGGCGGTACTCCGGTCTGTGAGAGGGGCAACAGTTGAAACACCCTCTCTCCCCTGCCCCTGTCTCCCCCCAGCTGACATACCCAGAACATTAGCCACAGCATCCCTGATAATCACCTCCTGCGCCGCCCCCTCCCGGGCGTGACCACTAAACCCAGGCAGGGGCCTCGCAGCATCTCTCGCATGCAACGCTGCCTCAACAGCTCTCCTGATCATATCCTCATCCACACCACCATGAGACTGGCCCCCTCTATGCATCTGCGCCCTCTCATACTGCGTATCATTTGTCGCCTCACTCGGTCTCACAAATCCCCCAGCCCTAAACTGAGAAACTCCCTCATAGGCATGCGTTATCCCCGCATGTCCCCACCCCATGTGTGGTTCATATCTCCGTCCAGTCTCCAATCTACCATATGACCCCTCAGGCCCTTCGGCCTCTGATACTGCATCCGCACCTGCAAACCTCAGGTTCATGCCACCCCTCATGCAAGCTTGTCCCAATGTGGCCCCTATACCTGTACTCCATACCGATGCACCCCTCTCATTCACCACAACCACGGGCCTCTGCCCGTCACTGCCTCTATCCGTAGCCACGGCCTGTTCACTCGTGCTAGGCCGCACTGTAGGCCTCCCAACTGAACACACCGCTCCGCCTGACACACCAGATGAGCCCCTCTGAGGACCGCGGTCAACCGCCATGCGCGCATGCGCGCCATCAACATGCATACCCACGTGGGACCCAACTGCGCCACACGCTCTCCTACCAGCACCCGGACCCCCAGCCATACCCGTGCCAGGTAAGTGGGCCCCGCTGCTCCCTGCCTGTCCTCCTGATACCCCGCTCGCTAACCGGAGTCCCCCCAAGTTACCTTCGGGGCTCCGGTCACGCGAGGCACTCCTCTCTCTGCCGCGTCCTCCCTCCAAATGGCGACCGCGATCCTCCTCCTCCTCCTCCTCAGAACTCTCGGAGGAGATCTCGCGGGAACCGCCAATCGGAGGGCCAGACTCCGCTGCGCACTCTGCCATGTGGCTGTGCTGTGGGCCTGCTCCTGCACCACCGCCAGCCCCAGCGACAGCCACGCCAAGGCCCTGGTCCCCATGGGGCAACCCCCCGACAAAGGACTGGGCCAAGGCCAAAACCGCCGCTAAGGCCGCCGGCGGCAAGGCCGCAAACTGCCCGGCCAGGCCGGCCCCAGCATCCGCTGGGGCAACCGGACCAGACAAGTTCCCCTGGCCACACTCTGTTCCCCCCATAACGCACCCCACCGCTGACACCTCCCCGCTTGCCTGCGGGCCTTGATTGGGGGCTACCCTATTTACCCCACTGGTCTGGGCCTTCCCTCCAGCGCCTGTAGACCGTGAGCTACCCCCTGCCTTGCCCTTTCCCTTATTAAAACTCCTAGCAGGTGGGGATTTTTGGGGGGTGGGGGGTACCACATCTTCTGACTCCGGCTCCTGTCTGTGCCTTGCAGGTCCTTTCTTTCTTGCAGCCATCTCCACCACCTCCCTGTAACGCTTGGGAGGCACAGATTTTCTCCTGGATCTCTCCATGTTTTACTTCAAGAACCTTCAGACAACTTCAGAAACCTTCTCCTTGAAGTCTGGAAACCGAAAGAGGCTGATCTCACTGTTGCAGGACCCTATAAAGGTAAGAAAACAGACACCTCCTTCCCACTTGCAACATTGTAACAACACATTTAGCATTACTCCAGACTTCAAGTTGGTAAACCCTTAATTTTGTTACAGGCCCACTAGAGGGCCCTCCACTACCATAAGCATCCTGCAGAGCTGGCTGTTTCTCTAATATGCTGACGTTTATTTACAAAGCTTGACATTCAGAGGAACAGGAAGCTATGGAATAAGATTGCTGTCAAAAAGGCAAACGTGTGTGATTCTTTGTACATAAATTGTGACATACAAAAACAGATCTAAATTTTCAAATACAATTGTTTTTTTTTGGAAATACAAATTTTTTTTTAGAATAAAAATCTTTAATTACAAATACAACTATAATTTTTTATGGAAGTACAATCTTTGCTTTTTGGAAGTGCAATCTTTTTTTTCTTTGGAAGTACAGTTCTTTTTTTTTGTAAATACACTTACAGTATGTGTCAAAACACTGTAAAAATAAATCTAGTTCCCATTTTGCTAAAGAACTTGTCACTGCATTCATTTCAGTAGTTTGCCGGAAGCTGCTATTTTGCTTTCAATTATATGTGGAGAAGAAAAGATGCTAATATAAAAGCTGTTATGAAGTCATCCAAATCAATATCCCTTAGTTCATTATTGTATAAAAAAAGGAGAGTAAGCACTTTGGACATGTTAAAGAATGTTGTATGTTAAAACATAAATAACATGCTCTGAAAGAAGACCACATGTTTCAGTGAGTTTTCCTGCTCCTATGAAAACTGTAATTAAAACATCAAAATCAATATTCCTATGTATAGTGTTGCATTATGCAAATGAGAATAATCACTTTGGGCATGTTAAACCATGTTGTATGTTAGATAATAAATGTTAAACAGTTTAACTGAGATGGTGATGTGCTGGGATTGTTTGCCATTTCTGCACATTTAATTGAAAGTGTACTTCCAAAAAAAGAATTGTACTACAAAATGAAAAGATTGTATTGTATTTCCAAAAAAACAAAATCAAACAATTGGAAATGCAACACAGGTTTATCAACAAAAAAATAAATCTTTGTTAAATATATGTGTGGCACAATTATTTGTACCTTTTTAGTTAATACTTTGTGCTTACCTCTCTTTGCCAAGATAACAGCTGTGAGTCTTCTCCTATAATGCCTGAGGAGGTTTGAGAATACATGGCAAGGGTATCGTCCATACAGAATCTCTCCAGATCCATCAAATTTTAAGGTCAATTCTGATGGACTCTCCTCTTCAGTTCACCTCACAGGTTTTCTAGTGGGTTCAAGTCAGGGGACTGGGATGGCCACAGCAGGACCTTGATTTTGTGGTCAGCAAACCATCTCTGTGTTGATTTTGATGTATGTTTTGGATCATTGTCCTGCTGGAAGATCCAACCACGGCCCATTCTAAGCTTTATGGCAGAGGCAGTCAGGTGTTCATTTAATATCTGTTGGAATTTGATAGTCCATGATGTCATGTAGCCTAACAAAATGCCCAGGTCCTCTGGCAGAAAAAACAGCTGTAAAATATTAAAGAACCACCACTATATTTACCTGTGGGCAACAGGTACTTTTCCATATGGCTACCTCTCTTTCAGGTAGATTCCGAGTTGTGTGTTCATGTTTTAACGCCGGAAAAAAAGGGTAATTTCAGCGTTAAAACAGCAATACAGCCATTACGAGTCTTGTCGGTATAGCTGTAACCCAAGTCTTTTTAGCCTGTAACGCAATGTCAGTCCCGCACTCAAAAAAATTACGTTTTTTTCATGAGATTCCCATAGCGCTGCCATAACGAGTTTTGCGGTGAGGCTAAAAAGCTTGCATTACACATTATAATGACAAGTTCCGTACCGCCATCTGAGAGCAGTAGTTATGAGTTTTACGCAACAAAAACTGTTACATAAAGTGTAACAAAGTACACTAACACCCATAAACTGCCTATTAACCCCTAAACCGAGGCCCTCCCACATCGCAAATACTATATTAAAGTTATTAACCCCTAATATGCTGCCACTAATAAAATGTATTAATTCCTATTCCCCCGCACCCCAACATTGCCCACACTATAATAAATATATTAACCCCCTATTCCACCACTCCCCGACATTGCCGACACTAAATAAAGTTATTAACCCCTAAACCTCTGGCCTCCCACATTACTACCACTAAATAAACCTATTAACACCTAAACCGCCAGCCCTCCACATCACAACAACCTAAATTAAACTATATTAACCCCTACACCTAACCATAACCCTAACCCTAAACCTAACCCTAACCGTAACCCTAAACCTAACACCCCCTAACTTTAACATAATTAAAATAGAGCTAAATTAAAGTTACAATTATTAACTAAATAATACTTATTTAAAACTAAATACATACTTACCTGTGAAATAAAACCTAAGCTAGCTACAATATAACAAATAATTATATTGTAGCTAGTTTAGGTTTTATTCTTATTTCACAGGTAAGTTTGTGTTTATTTTAACTAGGTAGACTAATTAGTAAATAGCTATTAACTATTTACTAACTACCAAGTTAAATTAAATACAAACTTACCTGTAAAATAAAAACTTACCTGCCTTACACTAAAACCTACCATTACAAAAAATAACAAACAAAATGATCCAAAACAATAAAAATTATTCCTATTCTAGTACCCTGTTTTTTTAAAAAAAGCACCCCAAAATAAAAACCCTAATCTATAATAAACTACCAAGGGCCCTTAAACTGGCCTTTTGTAGGGCATTGCCCTAAAGAAATCAGCTTTTTTTTTTCTACAAAAGAAAAACAAACCCCCCTAATAGTATACAAACCCCCACCCCCAAATCCACAAAATAAAAATAAAGTAAAACCTAATCTACCCATTTCCCTGAAAAGGGCATTTGTATAGGCATTGACCTTAAAAGGGCATTCAGCTCTTTTGCTGCCCATTAAAAATAAAAAATGGCTATTCTCAAAAAATAACAAATGAATTATCCAAAATAATAACAATTATTCCTATTCTAATACCCATTTAGAAAAACAAACAAACCCAAAATAAAAGAAACCTAATCTATAATAAACTACCAATAGCCCTTAAAAGGGCTTTTTTATAGGGCATTGCCCTAAAGAAATCAGCTCTTTTTCTAAACAAAAATACAAAGACCCACTAACATTACAAACCCCCACCCCCCCAAACCCACAAAATAAAACAAAATAAAAAGGCCTAATCTACCTATTGCCCTGAATTTTTTTAAAATCAGCCAATAGGAATTAGGGCTGCTAAAATCTTATTGGCTGTTCAAATCAGCCAATAGGATTTAAACAGCTTTCATTCCTATTGACTAATTTTAGCAGCCCTAATTCCTATTGGCTGAATTAAAATTTTCAGCCAATAGGAATGCAATGGTACCCCCAGTATAAAAGGTGTACCTTGCATTTGAATCCTCAGTATGCAGCGGATGATCGCATGAAGAGGACCTCCACGTCAGATCGATAGACTTCCGCTTGGACCTCCGCCTTGGACTTTCGCCTGGACTTCCGCCTCCACCTCCGCAGGGATGAAGAAGATGCCGGTCCCGCGATGGATGAAGATGGAGCTGCCTGAATGAAGATGGAGCCACCGGGATGAAGATCGTTCAAGCGGGACTTCAGCAACTGTGAGTACCTAAAGAGGGGTTAGTGTTAGTTTTTTTAAGGCTATTTTGGGGTGTTTTTTTTTATAAGGGTTTGGGCATTTCTTAAAAGAGCTGAATGCCCTTTTAAGGGCAAGAAAAAGAGCTGCATGCCCTTTTCAAGGCAATGCCCATACAAATGCCCTTTTCAGGGCAATGGGTAGATTAGGTTTTTTTAGATAGTTTTTATTTTTTTATTTTGTGGGTTTGGGGAGGTGGGGATTTGTTGTTAGTGGGTCTTTGTATTTTTGTTTAGAAAAAGAGCTGATTTCTTTAGGGCAATAATGGACCAAAATGATAACCCTTCCGGAACAACTACAACAATACTTTTAGAAATATCTGTGAGCTGTATACAAAATAACAGATATAAATAACACATTGCTTTATGACAGTTTTCATCTGCCCTCGTTAATCAGGAATTTACCTTTGGGCCAACTTTTGAGAACCAAAAGAATTGTAGATGATCCCCTGATCTGCCAAAAAAGATTGGATGAGATGATAAAGAAGTTTGCAGAGAGAGAGAGGGTATCCGACAGATATCCTAGACAGAAATATGATTAAGGTAGCTAATATTGGAAGAGATAGTTTACTCACAAAAAACTTTCGAATCCGAAAAGATTTTCCATTCCTTTTGTATGCCACTATGGTCTCCATAGTAGAAATCTTAAAAGAATGATCCTAAAACATTGGCCTCTTTTGAAGGAGAATACTCAAGTTGGTAGCCTATTCAATGACACTCCACTCTTTTCATACAGGAGGAAAAGGATTCTAAGAGATGAACTGATTCGAGCAGATCTGGGTCCTACAAGGAAACCTAGTGAAATGATGAAAAAAGGTTCCATCGCCTGTATGAACTGTGCTTTGTGTCATTCTATGCAAGAAGGGGATTCTGTCACTCATCCACATTCAGGGAAGAGGGTTTCTATTAAGGGCAGGTTCTCTTGTAATTCGAAATTTGTGATCTATGTGATTAAATGCCCATGTGGTTTTGCATATGTAGGAGAGACCACTCAGACTGTCAAGGCAGCAATAGGCAGTGAGTATGCTCCGGTGGCACATCATTTCACAAGAGCTTTTCATAATAAAAATCAGCTCAGATTTCAGGTAGTGGATGGGGTACCCCCACTACGCTGTGGAGGTGACAGACAGAAATTATTATTCCAGAAGGAAGCACAATGGATCAGGAGACTAGATACACTGGCACCAAGGGGTCTCAATAGGAATATATCCTGGGGAAACTTTATTTAAAGAATCTAATTGAGGGATTCCAAGAGTAAAGTTTTTTTATAATATATGAATAAATTAGTAACATATTCAAATAGTTTAGAGATTGTCCCTCAAAAATGGTCTCTTTTTGAATTCTGCATTTATAATCTTAACCAAGATCTGGGCACACATTATAGACCATCAACCTGGAGACATTGGTCGGTATGATGAAATATGAATATTTGAAAAAAAGCTAGGTACTGTTCCTTTAAGATTTGTCTTTCGGCATATATAATCTCATTTAAAGATATCATTAATTCTTTTTCTATAAATTTGCTGTGACAGCATCTCTTATTTTTTAGAAACTCTGTATTCTTGGGGCAAGAACTGCCATTATGATGCACTTAGGATTATGTTTTGCAGTTAGACTACAGAAACAACTATTGGGTACACCTG